>NW_016811703.1:66748-71633 GCF_001698545.2 Rhinopithecus bieti
TTTTTTGAGACAGAGTCTCGTTCTCCCGCCCAGGCTGGCGTGCAGTGGCCAGATCTTCGCCCCCTGCAAGCTCCGCCTCCCGGGTTCACGCCATTCTCCTGCCTCAGCCTCCAGAGTAGCTGGGACCACAGGCGCCACCACCTCGCCCGGCTAGTTTTTTGTAAGTAGAGACGGGGTTTCACCGTGTTCGCCAGGATGGTCTCGATCTCCTGACCTCGTGATCCGCCCGCCTTGGCCTCCCAAAGTGCTGGGATTACAGGCTTGAGCCACTGCGCCCGACCTGGATATTTTTAAGACCATTTTTAATCCATGGAATAGTATTAATATTGACAGCAGCATTAACCACCTCACACATTCGAATACATTGCAAGTCTCAAAAAAGGTCAGCACAGCCGGCTCATCTCTTTCACGGATGTAAATCTGTAGGACCGCCCAGAAGGCGTGTTCTCTAGATCTGAACAACAGAGTCCACGTTTAGCAAGAAGCCCTGCACCAAGCCATGAAAGTGGACTGGAATCAGGAAGCAATGAGAAGAGGAAGGCACCTGCCATAATGTGCTCTCTTCACTGTTAGGTTGGGATGGAGAATACTGAATACATGACAACCTAAAAGCTGGGCAAATACTACTTTGGAAATAAGAGTGAATAAATGAGAAGAAACAGGCTTACATAAAAAACAGGACCAAAAGTTCAAGGACAGTGAAGGAAGACACTGGCCTGTCTAATAACAACAGATGTCTATAAGCTAACGAAGTCAATTTGTTTTGTTTTGTTTCATATATTTTTGTTCACAGAAGTAAAATAGTTTGCACATACCTGGAAGAAAACCAAGTGGAACTGGAGTTATCACCAGCAGAGGGCTAAAGGGAAGGGTTATTCAGCAACAGTGAGGTCACCAAGGATCTGCAATAGTTCTGCCTCGTTAGGCATGGTTGGCCCTCTGTATCTGAGTTCCACGTGGGCCAATTTGATCAACTGTGTATCAAAAACAGTTAAAATCAGAATCATGCCCATAATTCCAGCATTTTGGGAAGCTGAGGTGGGAGGATGGCTTGAGGTCAGGAGTTTGAGACCAGCCTGGGCCATAGCAAGACCATGTCTCTACAAAAAATAAACACATAAATAAATAAAACATTAGCTGGGTGTGGTGGTATAGGCCTGTAGCCCTAGCTACTTGGGAGGCTTAGGTGGGAGGACTCCTGGAGCCCAGGCGCTCAAGGCTGCAGTAAGCCATGATTGTGCCAGTACACTCCACACTCCAGCCTGGGGTATAGAGCGAGACTCAGCCTCTAGAAAAACAAACAAGAAATAATAAGAAGAGAATTTTTAAAAAAGAAAAAAATATTAGGAAAAATAAAAAACAATACAAATAAATGATACATTATTACAACTACTTAGCACTTAAATTGTATTAGATTATTGCAAGTAATCTAGAGATGATTTAAAATAATGGGAGAAGGTACACAGGTTACATGCAAATACTATGCCCTTTTATATCTCAGAGTTGAGCATCCATGAATTTTAGTACAGGGGTGTAGGGGTGGGGTGGGCCCTGGAACCAATCCCCTTTGGATGCAAATGAACGACTGGGTGTGTGCGTATATGTATTTATATATAAACAGCACAAAAACATAGGAAGGTAGATTTACAGGCCTCTGTGAGCCCAAAGGTAGCTAGCACTGTCCCAGAGCCTAGGATGGATGGAAACCTGTGCAATCAAGAGAGGGCGGGCCTTTCAGTTCTTTTTGTTGTTGCTTTTTGTTTTGGTTTGTTTTGTTTTTTTAAGACACAATTTCACTCTCTCTCTTGCCTAGGCTGGAGTGCAGTGGCACAATCTCAGCTCACTGCAACCTCCACCTTCCAAGTGATTCTCCTGCCTCAGCCTCCCGAGTAGCCAGAATTACAGGTGCATGCTACCACACCGGGACAATATTTTGTATTATTAGTAGTGATGGGGTTTCACCATGTTGATCAGACTAGCCTCGAACTCCTGACCTCAGATGATCCACCCACCTTGGCTTCCTAAAGTGCTGGGATTACAAGTGTGAGCCACCGCACCCAGCCCACTTTTTGGTTTTATATAAATACGTAAGAGCAGCCTTATGTGACCACTGCTGAAGGCCTGCAAGTGTGTTGCTTCTCCATGGGGTGAGTCAGGCCAGGCCTGTGTACATAATGAACAACATGGCTCTCTACCCACCATACTTCACCTCTTCTAGTAACTGACCTTGTCAAACAGGACCACACCTCCTGCGAGAGGTAGGGGTGCACTCTTGCGACTCAGGGAGGGGCCTTCTGGGCTGCCAGCTGCTCAGGCTGCCCCTCCCACACTGAGGACTGATTCCTCCCAGAGTGGGTAGCTGAACCTGGAGTCCATGTGGCTATCGGCTCACAGCTCATGCCTCCAAATGTCACTGTCTTAAGATTCCAATTAACCTGATTGCATTCCATTAAAACGCAGACCTCCAGTTAGAAAGCATTAAGGGATTTTGGTAATTTATTTAAAACTATTTAGCTATTTACAACAAATATACCAGAAATTGCTAAAATGTCTGTCACTGGATAATGTCTGTTTATGAAAGGAAAAGTCTCCTTTTGTAGCAATTCTCACCAAACAGCAAGCCTGAGGTTTTCTAAAATTAAAGAGACAAAAACGAGGAAGATCGGCCCACTTCCTCACTCTTCCTGCCCTCATCCCCATCACACAGGTCACATGCCTGGAAAGTCACATACTCCTGTAGAACTTTATAGTCTCTTGGGATGTATGTTTTCTGTGACTTGAACAATATTTCATTTAAAATAGCACTGCTGGCCAGGTGGTGGCTCATGTCTGTAATCCCAGCACTTAGGGAGATCGAGAGGTGGATTGCTTGAGCCCAGGAGTTTGAGACCAGCCTGGGCAACATGGTGAAATCCCATCTCTACTAAAAATGCAAGAATTAGCTGGGTGTGGTGATGTGTGCCTGTAGTCCCAGCTGCTCAGGAGGCTGAGGTTAGAGGATTGTTTGAGCCCAGTAGGAGGAGGTTGCAGTGAGCCAAGATCGTGCCACTGCACTCCAGTTCGGGCAACAGAGCAAGACCGTGTCTCAAAAAGTAAATAAGTAAATAAATTAGAAGAATGTTGTCTTTTTTAGCAGCTGTATAATAAGGACCTTCAGCCTGTCCAATGACATGGGAAAATTAAACTAATAATAATGCTTCAAAATCCACTTGTTAAGTTTTGTCCTGCTGACCACTTTCATGCTGACCATCACTCTATGCATAAAGATGTACTTAATACTCTTCTGACATTCTAAGTGGTAATTGTAATTCTACTATGAAAGTGACTACTCACTTAAAAAGAAAAATTGAAAACTCAGGAGGCTGTGCCATTGTTAAGGAGCTGCTTTAATTAGAAAGGATGCATTTAATTATTAGTTCATTGGTGGGGAAAAGCAAAAAACAATCTAAATGAAGAGGGTCTGAGTTGGTCAAATGTTAACTGGAGAATGTCATCCTTTTAAGGTCAACTTCAACCCAAGAAAATCTCCGGGGTAAACAAATCATCCTTGTCATCATTGCTGCCATTTTGTTATGGTCTGATGAGGCTCGGTCTTTGTAGGGGAGCTATGGGGCGGAGTAGCAGTTCAGAAAAGGATTTTTCTAGACTTACAGTCCTGAGGTCAAGTCTCAGCTGTGCCACTGTCTAGTCCTATGAAACACATTTGTTCCTAAAACCGTTGATGACTTTTACCACTGGTATTTAACTTAACCGATCAAAGATTTCTGGACATTGTGCGTATCTTTGGATGATCATTTCAGAAAGAGAACAAATTCAGGAGATGACTTACCCGGGATCCTAGAGATATGTCTTGCTTGGACATGAAACTTGTAAAACATTTCTGCTTCTCAATTCGAATTTTGTGTACTGTTAAAAAGTACCTAGAATGTCATGACCTATCCTTCCCACACCTTGGGAGTATTCACCGTTGGTGTCTGTAAGGAAGGTGAGTACTAGAGTACTACCTAGCCCTAAAATGCTGTTGGATTATAATCTCATAATGTAAACATGGAAAGCAACACTGTAAAATGAAAGCAAGGTAGTAAGAATGTGGCAAAGTCTATTTTTTTGCTCCTTTAGGAAAACCAGGCCTGCAGACTTCCCCACTGTACCCAGCTACTCAACAAACCCTATGAGGCCCAGGCCCCATCTCGAACAGGATGGTTCCCCTAACCCTATGCGTTAGAAATGAGGGCTCTCTGAGAGTTCCCACAGCATCTAGTTCTTACTCTCATACTTTGGATGGTATTCATGCATGCCATCTCCTGTATTAATCAAATAAGTCCCAGGCTAAATAAATGGACACTGAACTAAAACTTTAGAACAATTTAAATAAATGCTGTGTCACATGGCTTGACAATGGAAATAGCTGTATTATCATGGAAATCTTTCCAACACATGCTTTTATGTCTATCTCAATAGTCTATAAATAACACATTTTTTATTTGTAACATATGAGCTAATTATGACAAAGTATTACAGAACAGCAATGTCTAGCTTGTAAATAACACATCTTTATTGATAACATAAGGGTTATCAATAAAGATGACAAAGTATTATATAGTAGCAATGCTTTCCAGAGTTCACAAAGTGTCTGCATCCACACTAAATGGCACATGGCTATATTTGTTTGGAGTGTTTCTTCCCCCCGCCCCCACCCTGAGCACAGAGACAGGGTCTCACTCTGTCACCCAGGCTGGAGTGCAGTAGCACAATCATAGCCCACTGCAGCCTCCTATTCCTGGGCTCTGGTGAACCTCTTACCTCAACCTCCTGAATAGCTGGGACCACAGGAATGGGCCACCACGCCAGGTTACTGTTTTTTTTTTTTTTTTTTTTTTTTTTT
>NW_016811703.1:75520-115182 GCF_001698545.2 Rhinopithecus bieti
TTTTTGTAGAGATGGAGGGTCTTACTATGTTGCCCAGGCTGGTCTTGAACTCCTGGGCTCAAGCGATCCTTCTGCCTTGGTCTCCCAAAGGGCTGGGATTACAGGCATGCATCACATGCCTAGTCGTGGAGTGCTTCTTTTTTTCTTCTTCTTCTTTTTCTTTTTTGAGACAAAGTCTTGCTCTGTCACCCAGGCTGGGGTACAGTGGCACTACCTTGGCTCACTACAACTTCTGCCTCCTGGGTTCAAGCAGTTCTTCTGCCTCAGCCTCCCAAGTAGCTGGGACTACAGGTGCTCTCCACCATACCCGGCTGATTTTTGTATTTTTAGTAGAGATGGAGTTTTGTCATGTTGCCCAGGCTGGTCTTGAACTCCTGAGCTCAAGCAATCTGCCTGCCTCAGTCTCCCAACATGCTGGGATTACAGGCGTGAGTCGCCGTGCCCCACCTGCCCCATCTTGCGGTCGGCTGTCATTTCTCGCTCTCATTGTGCCTGTCTCCATAAGCTCCTCTACTTTCTAATTTCCTGCTTGTAGTATACCTTGGGCTTAAAAAAAAAAAGAAAAAAATCAGACAACTAAGCCTTTTGGGATCCTATCAAAATATGAAGAAAAGACTTTCAGGTCATCAGAGGGGTGAGCTTCGGATAAACGAGTTTGGTGACATCCTGTACTGACAGCTCACAGGCCACCTTGGTTCCGGACAGGGATCTGGATGCTGGGGAAAGCTGGCCACACCGTGTCTTCCTGCTAAGCCCTTGGGTAGTGGCCTTCTGATTGCCAGCCTTCGGCTTTTTCGTCAGAGCTCCCTGCCACCATCTCTATGCTCTGTGTTCACTGTGGTGCTAGCTCTGCTTCTTTCAAACTGAGCTCCTCAGTAGCTCGGATTCTGTAGTTCCCTCCAGAGTCTCCGAGTCCACATCTGCTTAGTGTCTACAAAAACCAATGCAGCCATATGGCTTGAATGCTTACATCACACACAGAGAGGCTTTTGGTTCTGGGTAAGTGCCACAATTATGAAAACTGCACTGAAGTAGGAAATAACGCCAGTTGAAAGAATGGCCTCATTTGCAGGCAGCTTGCGCTGTATTTCATAAGAATGTGTTTGACATTTTAAGCTTTCCTGTGGCAGCCAATTGTACTTCTCCTAGTGGGAGGAGTTACTAAGTCTGTGACCAGAATAAACCAGACTGTTTTGGAAAGTTTGATTTTTTCGGGTTTCATATTCCATTTTATGACTGTGTTTGTTTGTCCAGAGATAAGCCTGTGTATAAGAAAACAGTCTTATCTCTGAACCGAGTACATGACTCACACCTGTAATCCCAGCACTTTGGGAGGCCAAGATGTGAGGGTCATTTGAGACCAGGAGTTTGAGACCAGCCTAGGCATCATAGTGAGACCCATCTTTACAAAAAATAAGAAAAAAACAAAAAAAATCCCAAAAACATTAGCCTCGTGCGGTGCATGCTTATACTCCCAGTTACTCAGGAGGATAAGGAAGGAAGATCGCTTGAGCCCAGGAGTTTGAGGCTACAGTGAGCTGTGATTGTGCCACTGCACTCCAGCCTGAGTGGCAGAGACCTTGTCTCAAAAACAAACAAGCAAACAAATAAGTAAAAACAAACAAAAAACCACAGTCTATTATTTAGAGTTAAAAACTACAAATACTATTTTTTAACCTCAAGGAGTTCTATCATAAACTACCTTAAAAATAAAAAAACAAATTAAACAGGAATACAGAACTCTGGCTCGAAATTTAAAATTACAAAATAAATAAGACAAAGCATTCGACCTGAAGTTCCTGGGGCAGGATGGAAATGTTCTGGTAAATGGCTATAAAACATTTCACAGAAGCTAGGAGGCCACCTATTTTGTAAAATGCACAACTGTTTTACTTATTGCCAAGAAAGATGAGGATGTGTCATCAACTGTAAGATGTATCCCATGTCAATGATGTTGAAATGTAATGTTTTCAAAAGACGGAATACGATATTTTGAAAATAGCTTTAAAATAACAAAATAATATCACAATAATGACATGAGTCTTTTCGAGTTTCCTTAGAAAAGCCAATATTCTACCTTGATGATCAAATCTCTGTTTTAGGGCAACCTAAATTGTTAGAAAATGAGACGTTACATAGTTCATGTACAAGAAGACCAGAGTCAAAAACAGGTGAAGGGATTACAAAGCAAAAGCTGATGCGATTGGTGTCATTTATAAGTATCTGGGAATCAACCAGTATGGAAACAATAGCATTGGTTTCTTGAGGAGCAAGGACTAGAATCCACATGGGCTGAATCCACATGTCTACAGATCTATCATGACACGCTGCAGTCTAGTTTAAATAAACAGAAAACAGGAGCTACTCAGGTACAGCTTTAATGAAGGTAGCCATTGCACAAGGTTTTAAAAAACTTATATACATTTTTGTTCGTTTGAGACAGTCTTCTTCTGTTGCCCAGGCTGACGTGCAGTGGTGCGATCATGGCTCACTGCAGCCTTGACCTCCCAGGCTCAAGCAATCTTCCCTGCTCAGCCTCCCGAGTAGCTAGAACTACAGGCATACTCCACCACCCCCAGGTTCATTTTTGTTTTTGTAGAGATGGGGTTTTGCCATGTTGCCCAAGCTGGTCTTGAATTCCTGGACTCAAAAGATCTGCCTGGCTCTGTCTCACAAAACGCTAGGATTACATGCATGAGCCACTGTGTCCTGCCAGTATACATGTGCTTTGTTTGTTTGTTTGTTTTGTTTTGCTTTTGTGACAAAGTCTCACTCTGTCACCCAGGCTGGAGTACACTGGCACAATCTCGGCTCACTGCAACCTCCACTGCCCAGGTTCAAGCGATTCTCCTGCTTCAGCCTCCCAAGTAGCTGGGACTACAGACACATGCCACCACACCAGGCTAATCTTTGAATTTTTAAAGTAGAGACGGTGTTTCACGGTTTACAGGCGTGAGCCACTGCGCCCGGCCGCCAGTATACATGGTTTAGTGATTACTATTTACTTGTAATAAAAGTTCCATGTAAAATATAATTTTTCCTCCATTTTTTAGTTATTCAATTATTCTTGAACTTCCTGCTTTAATGGATAAATGATAATATTCAGCAGACTGGGAAGAATCCAAACCCCCAAACCACGTGGCTACAAGTTTTTAATTTGACACTTGATTTGACAAGGCCTACCTCGTCTACAGCAGAAACACACAGCCACAGCATGAAGTCAGTCAGCTGTTAGCTGCACAAGTGGTAGGATTTATAGTAGGTTCCGCCTTCCAAAGATCCACTCTCATTCTAAAGTGGTATGCTACACACAAAACCATCCATCAGGCCAGGTGCAGTGGCTCATGCCTGTAATCCCAGTACTTTGGGAGGCCAAGGTGGGCAGATCCCTTGAGCTCAGGAGTTCCAGACCAGCCTGGACAACACAGCAAGCCTCATCTCTACAAAAGTATAAAATTAGCTGGGTGCAGTGGCACACACCTGTGGTCCTAGATACTTAGGGGCTGAGGTAGGAGGATCGCTTGAACCCAGGGGCAGAGGTTGCAGTGAGCCAAGATCATACCACTGCACTCCAGTCTGGGTAATAGAGGGGACTCTACCAAAAAAAAAAAAAAAAAAAAAAAAGCTATTAATTTTTTGCCAAAACAAATCATTTTAAGAACAAAAATCTTCTGTATGCACATACTGCCAACACATTTTAAAAGGCCCACATTTTAACAAGTAGAATAGACAAACTATCAGACAAGAAATCATAAACTATTTTGGCTGAAAAAAAAATCGTTAAAATTATCTAACTCAACATTCTACATGTAGGTTTCTACACATAATGTATATGTATGGGTGTGTCTACATAGCTTTTTGAAGGGAATGACATATTATCAAGCCCATTTTTCCATAGTTATGATGGTTTGCTAGCAAAGCAAGAATATCAAGGTGTGCATTTCTGCCAACTCAATGCATAGCCCCAAGAGCTTCTTGCAGAGGAAAGCTAGCATGGAGAATCCAGTCCATGTCTGTAGGACGAAACATTAATGGTAGAAGGTTGGAGAAACTTGTGGATGGTTGGCACTGCAGCTTCAGGGCTGGCATTCTCTCTGGTTTCAGGTGTGTCTGTTAATGGATTCTGTAGTATCTGACCCAAGTCTTTAACTAATATAAAACTGGAAGGCAAGGAAGTGGTCTGCTGAGAAGTCTGATTGAATATATTCTCCTCGCCTGTTGAAAGCTTGGGTGAAATGTCTGCACTGAAGGTGCAGTGTAGCTGATTAGATGTTTCCTCCGGGATTAGGGCAACAGAGCTGCTGTTCTGTTAATTCTCTTGACTTGGAGCTATGTAGCCTACTATTTGACCTGCCATCACTTGGAGCCCTGAAGTTAACGTTTTCTACAACTCCTATGCTAGCATCAAGTGATGTATTTGTTAACTTAAAAAAAAAAAAAAACTATGAATTTTTTTAAATTAAAATCTTGCATTGGTATGGTACTTGGGTTACAACTGATGAACCACTATTGATATTTATTATTAAATAACATTCATAGGCTATATTAGGATTCACTCTATTAGACAGTTCTTTGGGTTTTGCCAAATGCATAACGTCACATATCCACCATTACCGTATCACACAGAGTAGTTTTTTGTTTGTTTGTTTGTTTTGAGACAGAGTCTCACTCTTTCACCAGGCTGGAGTGTAGTGGCGCAATCTCGGCTCACTGCAACCTCTGCTTCCTGGGTTCAAGCAATTCTCCTCCCTCAGCCTCCCGAGTAGCTGGGACTACAGGCACACACTACCACGCCCAGCTAATGTTTGTATTTTTAGTAGAGACATGGTTTCAATATGTTGGCCAGGATGGTCTCGATCTCTTGACCTCATGATCCACCCGCCTCAGCCTCCCAGAGTACTAGGATTACAGGCGTGAGCCACTGTGCCTGGCCTAGTGTTACTGCCCTACAAATCCTTTGTGTTTAACCTATTCTTCTCTTCCCCTCCCACTCGACCCAGGGCAACCACTGATCTTTTTACAGTCTCTAGAGTTTTGCCTTTCCATATGTCAATTAGCTGGAATCACACAGCATTTAGCNGACATAGTCATCAAGATAGGCTCCCGGCAACATCGGCCCCGTGGTTTCAAGCCATCAGCCTCCCTCAGCCTCCCGAGTAGCTGGGACTACAGGCACACACTACCACGCCCAGCTAATGTTTGTATTTTTAGTAGAGACATGGTTTCAATATGTTGGCCAGGATGGTCTCGATCTCTTGACCTCATGATCCACCCGCCTCAGCCTCCCAGAGTACTAGGATTACAGGCGTGAGCCACTGTGCCTGGCCTAGTGTTACTGCCCTACAAATCCTTTGTGTTTAACCTATTCTTCTCTTCCCCTCCCACTCGACCCAGGGCAACCACTGATCTTTTTACAGTCTCTAGAGTTTTGCCTTTCCATATGTCAATTAGCTGGAATCACACAGCATTTAGCCTTGTTCAGACTGGCTTCTTTTACTTAGTAATATGTATTTAGGGTTCCACCATGTCTTTTTGTGGCTTGAAAAATCATTACTTTTTAATCACTAAATAATATTCCATTGTAAGGATATACCACAATTTGTTTATCCATTCACCTATTGAAGGATATCTTGGTTGCTTCCAGTTTTTGGCAATTAGGAACAAAGTGATTACAGACCTTTGTGTGCAGGTTTCTGTATGGACTTGCCTGTTCATTTTTCAGTCTTCACCGATGCAGGTACTGTCCAAGGAGAGCAGGCCTGGGAATACTGTCCATTCTGGGCTGCCGTAAGATACTCCGTGGGCTCCATTTTTCTGAAAGCTCCTTAATACCTGTTTGGCTCTCAGCTACCATTTCTGACTGTCAGGTAACTTCTGCAGATGTATTTTCTTAAGCTTGGTGACTGCTAATGACTGAAATGTATCTGTTTTCCTCAAGGCTGCCATTTTAAATGAGCAGATTTCCTCTGTTGACTCCTCAGAGCATCAAAACTGGCTCAGAGAATTAAACAGGGGGAACAATTCCCATATAGTAAATGCAGCAACTCCTTATTTGTCCCAGACACATGGACATTACTTTCCAGGACTATAAAGCTCCAGTGGAAATTGTGTTACTTAAAACTTCCAATGCAGGGTTGCATTTTGATGTCTTCACTTCCATAAAGGGATTGTCTAAATTGAGATCAGCTGCACGAATGTTCTTGACACTGGCATTCAGGTATCTAGTTCCACAGCCAAAGGAGGAATACTTTTCTCTGTACCTGGAAGCTCCCTATTCTGCTGTAGTCTGTCTCCTTTCATCTCAGCTTCCAAATCAACAGATACAGATTAAGTATCCCTTTTCTGAAATCTTTGGGACCAGGCCAGCCGTGGTGGCTCACATTTGTAATCCCAGCACTTGGGGAAGCTGAGGTGGGAGGATCACTTGAGCCTATGAGTTCAAGACCAGCCTGGGTAAAGTAGGCTTTTTGTGAGACCTAGTGTATACAAAAAGTAAACAAAATTAGCTTAGGTGTAGTGGCATGAACCTGTGGTCCCGGCTACTTGGGAGGCTGAGGCAGGAGGATCACTGGAGCCCAGGAGGTTGAGTTCCAGTGAGCCACGATGATGCCACTGCACTCCAGCCTGGGCTACAGAGCAAGACTCTGTCAAACAAACAAACAACAACAACAAAAACGAAGGAAAAGAGAAAAAGGGGCAGGAGAGGAGAGGAAAGGGCAAAATCCTTGGGACCAAAAATGTTTCCAATTGTGGCATATTTGCATAGATATAAACCAGCAAAATTCATTTGTGATTTATATACACATAGCTGAAGGTAATTTTATATAATGTTTTAAAATAATTATATGCATGAAACAAAGTTTGGACTGCATTTTGACAGCAATCTGTCAAGTAAAGTCAGGTGTGGGATTTTTCCACTTGTGGCATATCATGTTAGTGCTCAAACATTTGTGGATATTGGCGCATTTCAGATTTTGGATTTTCAGGTTAGGGATGCTCAACCTGCAGTTGTTAGTCTGTACCCTCTCACCCAGGAAGTTCATGGTCCCCTGTGTTACAAAGATGGTCTTGGTCACATGGAGAATTCTTCTTCTTATTATTATTATTATACTGTAAGTTCTAGGGTACATGTGCCCAACGTGCAGGTTTGTTACACAGGTATACATGTGCCATGTTGGTTTGCTGCACCCATCAACTCATCATTTACATTAGATATTTCTCCTAATGCTATCCTTCTCCCAGCTTCCCACCCCTGACAAGCCCCAGTGTGTGATGTTCCCCACCCTATGTCCAAGTGTTCTCATTGTTCAATTCCCACCTATGAGTGAGAACATGTGGTGTTGGGTTTTCTGTCCTTGTGACAGTTTGCTGAGAATGATGGTTTCCAGCTTCATCCATGTCCCTGCAAAGGACAGGAACTCATCCTTTTTATGGCTGCATAGTATTCTATGGTGTATAGGTAACATGGAGAATTCTTTTGTTCAATCTCATGCTGGTTCTTTGTGCTACTGAAGGCCATCATTCACTTTGTTCAGATTCTGACATTCTAGATGCCAGCCCTGTTCATTTAGAGACATACCCCTGTGGTTAATGCATCATGGTAGCTGTTACAGAAAAACTGGCTTCCTTTCTTGTATGGAGATGAAATTTAAGATCTTGGGTGCTTTTTTCAGCAGGTAGTTTCTTTGAATTACCTGATTTTTCTGATGAATCCTACAGAGGCATAGCTGGGCACCAATGTGATGCAGTACTATGCTGGAGGAACAGAATCAGAAATATCTTACAGAGGAAAAGAATGCTTTCTTTTCCTTCCATTTTTAATTTCTTCATTTAAAAACCAATACTTGGGTATATACCTAAAAGAACTGAAAGCAGGGACTCTAGGAGATATCTGTACACTCATGTTCACAGCAGCATTATGTGCAATAGGCAAAAGGTGGAAGCAAGCCATGTATCCGAACTGCAGCTGAATGGATAAGCATAATGTGGCATAAACAGACAATGGGATATTATTCAGCCTTACAAAGGAAGGAGATTCTGATATATACTATAACATGGATGAACCTTGAAAATATTGTACTACGTGGAATAAATTAATCACAAAAGGACAAATACTATATGATTCCACTTATATAGTATATTAGTCTGTTTTCACACTGCTGATAAAGACATACCCGAGACTGGGTGATTTATAAAGAAAAAGAGGTTTAATGGACTCACGGTTCCACATAGCTGGGGAGGCCTCACTATCATGGCGGAAAGTAAAAGTCATGTCTTACATTGGCGGCAGGTAAGAGAGCTGCAAGCTGGTGCAGGGAAACTCCCCCTTATAAAACCGTCAGATCTCGTGAGACTTACTATCACAACAGCAGGGAAAGCACCCTCCTCCATGATTCAGTTACCTTCCACCAGGACCCTCCCATGACATGTTGAGAATTGTGGGAGCTACAATTCAAGATGAGATTTGGGTGGGTGCCCAGCCAAGCCATGTCATATAGGTTCCTAGAATAATCAAACATATATAGACAGAGTGATTTCCAGGTACTGTGGGGAGGAGGGATGGGGAATTATGGTTTAATGGGTATGGAGTTTCACTTTGAGAAGATAAAAACATTCTGGAGATGGATGGTGGCCGTGGTTGCACAACAATGTAAAAATAAAGGTCACTGAACTGTACACTCAAAAAACAGTTAAAATAGTATATTTCATTCTATGTATATTCTATTACAATTTTTTAAAATCAGTATTGCAGTTAATGCAATCAAGCTATAATACTAGCATCTTAATCTTGGGTGACTGTTAAGTCCTGGTCACCCCAAGGTTTGCTGAGGCAGTTTCCATTTATGCTTCTGTATTCAGGGTAATCACTAATCATTCCCTCTTCACTCTCAAAAGTGTCCTGGCTTGAACACTAAGTCATCTGGTCACCCTAGATCTATTTCATAATTGTATAAATCATTGAATTGCCATCTTTGTATGCAAATGTCTTAACATTCAGAACGTACCTGTATTTTCTTGGATTACTCTAATCATAAATTTGATGTCCCATGGAATGTTATAGGCTCTGATAAAATTTTAAAGGCTTCTGACTACTTTCTGAACACTGATTAGAGCACCAAAAGTAGTCCTCATTTCTTATAGACACATTATTTCTCTAAACACTAAAACCTTCTAACATTTGTCAAGCTCTCCTACTTCACTAGCTCTGTGTTAAAGGGAACAGAGAAGAGGAAGACATGGTCCCAGACAGTTGCTATTTCTTGTCTCTCTTGGCTACCTCTTTGTTGTTGTTAAAAATATCAACAAATATTCCTTGAAGTCAGAAATATGTTCATGTTTCAATTATTTCCATCTTCCACCTCATCATGAGAGAACACACCACTTTCTCTTCGAGTAACCTACTGTTCTGCACTTATAATAAAAGTACCATACTATCATAACCTTATTGTTATCCACCCCCTGGATGAATATCTTCTCTCATTTTCCAACTCCAAATATCAGAGGTAAATATAACACAATTTTGTTCAATAATCAAGACCATCCCTTGAAGTGCTAATGTAATTTGTGAGTGCAAATGAACTGGTAATTTATTGCTTAAAAATAGAAGAGATCCAATCATATCTACTTCAATAGTTTGGAAAAAAAGGAATCTGACAAGCACCAGGGTATGAAATAAGTAATTAAAGTGAACTCAAGCATACTCTTATGTTATTCTCCAATAAACAAGTCATGTCTATTTCTGTAATCCTTAAAATGAGCATGCTGAAAGTTACAGGGGAGAGAAGGATTCGGGAAAAACACAGATAATTCATCTGACGAAAGAACTAGCAAGCCAGGTGCTATTATTTCTCTCTTAGGACATTACAGTCTTCCTTTGGATTGTTGTTCATTAAATGAGTAGACTATCTGTGGCTTTGAGAAGGAAAAATAATTTTAAAAAAATAATTTTCCAAATATTTTACCTTGATTATGAAACCAAACCTAAGGAACATTATTTCCATTCAATCAGTACCACATGCAGAGACAGGCGCTTGGTAATTTTTAGTTACTCATTTGCTTGATGCTTTTTCCAGCAATTTCAGCTGCAAAATGATAACATCCATCTGTTTGAAAAGGTAACTAGTTGGCAACTAGCTCCTTTAAAAAATTTTTACAACATATCCTCTTACCTTTCCAAAGTCAATCTCTACCAGCTTTAAAAATAAATATTCTAGCCAAATCTCGGATGAAATATATTTTAGATATGTGTTAGGCATGATGGATTGTCACATAACATTCACTCCTATCTCCTTCAAGTGTGCATCCCTCTATCTTTGAGGCTAGAAAACTATAAGCTGCATTTCCCAGAGTCCCTTGCAGCTAGGGTTCTGGGCACAGTGTTCTTCCAGGGAGATGAGCAGGGTAACAAGGAAGGTGCAGAGCATCTAAGGAAAACATTTGCTTTCTTGTTTTTGTTGTTGGTAGCAATGTTTAGTCACTAGCTTCCTAGGGTGGAGAGGCATTTTGCAGCAGCCTCTCTGATCAATGGAACATAGCCCGAAAGGTGCACCCTTGATGTTAGCAGTTCTAGTGGTGGTTCTGATTCCCAGCCCCCAGGCTGTGGCAATGACAGCAGCAACCCTGGGGGCCAATCAAGCTTGCTGGGAGCCAAGACATGAGGAGCCAAGACATGAGGCTCAGGCCAGGTCCCCTCCTCTACTTTCAGTTGCAACCTTCATTCCAACCTTCTTGTGAGCACCTAATTCTCATATTCAACCCCTTCCTGCTTGAAATAGTTAGGATAGTTTCCATTATCTGCAACCTGACGGAGAAGAAAGAGAAGGTAGAAATGAGCACATTCAATACAGCAAGATGGGACGTCACACCCCAGAAGAACCATGGAAGTGGCAAAGGTTGTGCCTATTTGACATTCGCAGTTACACCTTTAAGAGCAAGAAGCTCACAGGCTGCACCTTCCAGGACTACCCAAATCCGGACTAACAACACTTTAGGGCCTAGGCTTGATGCCGAGACATATTAACAAAGGCTGGGAAATAATCGTCGGGACCCCTAGAGAGAAAAGAAGGGAGGATAGAAGGGAACAGAGAAAAGCAAAGAGAAGAAAACCATGCATATGTGTGAAGAGGACCATACACCAAACCCCTCAAGTGCCCTCCTCCCCCCACCACCTCATGTCATCTCTAAAAACAACCACAGGTTACTTCTTTAACCTAGCTGAGTCAAAGGCCTGTCTAGGGCGGAGGAGATGCAAGTGTGACAGCCTCTGGCTCCCGAAGGACACTGGTTACTAAGAGTACAACATATTCTATACTCTATGCTATAGGAGTATACTAGGAGCATACTCAGTATACCCAGATGGGGGGCTGAACCAGTGACCCATATATTCAGTTCTAGAGTCAATTAGGCAGCAACCTCTCTGCAGCCTCCAGGAGATGATATTTAGTCAACATATTCCTACTTCTTGTAATAAATCCCTCTTTATGACTGCTCACAATGTGCCAACTGTGTACTCAGCATTTTACACCTAGTCATTTGCTCCATAGCCACCTGGGGAGGTGTCATTATCTCCATTTCACAGACAAGGAAATGGCTCGGAGCTGGGCTTCAATCCAGGTGATCTAGTTCAAACTCTTAAAATGCTTTCTTTGAGTGGTTAGAAGTTTCTCTGGATGAGAAGTGAGTATCCAGAGTCAATGATGTTAACTCCTTTTGAAGATGTCTCAGCTAGGATGTCTATGCAATGTACTTTCTTTATGGCATCAAGAGAAGTGAATCGCAAAAGCTGAAGGACATTTAACTGGCCATTTGGCATCACTCTTCAGTCTGTCCTTAAATGAATTCTCCAGTTATCTTAATGCTTTCACGCCATTCTTTTCAGAAGAATTCCTAATTTATCTACAAGTAAAAACGTAAGATTGCACAGACAAGTACTGACAGCCTAATTTCAATAATGCATTATACCAGGGGCTTAATTGCAGTGAGGGCTTTCACTCAATTCCTGTTTAAAAATACAAATGAGAACTTTGACATGTAGTAAACACAGGCATTTAATTGCATTTTGCTCTCAACATTATGAGCCTGTATAGTGCCAAGTATGTCTTGCTTGTGTCTTCTTTAAAGCAATGATAGAGTCTTCTTCATAAATCTGTTTCAAATTGTGGAGACTAGTTCTCTAAAAGAGCATATACATTCTTTACAAGTGAAATGCATTTAAACATCCACATATCCACCTGTCAGAAATACTAAAAGGTCTGGTCTCTTCTTTACAACCCTTGCAATCTCCAGTAAGATATGGCTATCAAAGATACACATACACAGAGATTTAAGATTTACTGGGAAGATCCCTGCTCCCATTGACCTTCCAATTTAAGGCAGAGTTAACTATCCACACAGGGTATTCCCAATTTCATATCCCTCTGGTAAGTAAAATTTTATTAAAACCTTTGAACTACCTTGGAACTTTATCCATATTAAGATACACACGCAAAAAGGCACATTTCCAAAGGACATCATTACGGCAATTGAATCTTTCTAGAAAAAAAATTTCTTTGGAGTTAGAAAAAGAATGTATACAGAGCTCCCTTTTCAAATCTGACCAAATGCGTTAATAAAGCAGCAGTTCTTTGGCATAATTTCCTCAGTGACAAGATATGTCCCAACTTCTCAAGGTCTCCTTTAAATAAGTTATAGATAACCAATGACCATCTGAGAGCCACTTCCATTCTCCTAAGTGATCTTGCTATGAGCAACTCTAAGGCACCACTCATAATACTGGACAGTTCTTTACCCTGTATTCTGAGGCAGTCATCAAGGACAGAGAAAGCTCCAACTCTCCCTTCCCCAAACTTCAAACAAGTTAACCATTCATTAGCTAAAAGATAAAGGCTTCCGAGATGGGTGGATCATTTGAGGTCAGGAGTTTGAGACCAGCCTGGCTCACAAGGTGAAACCCCCTCTCTGCTAAAAATAAAAACAAACAAACAAACAAAAAAATTAGCTGGGCATGGTGGTTTGCACCTGTAATCCCAGCTACTGGGGAGGCTGAGGCAGGAGAATCGCTTGAACTCAGGAGATGGAGGTTGTAGTGAGCCAAGATGGCACCACTGCACCCCAGCCTGGGCGACAGAGTGAGGCTCTGTCTCAAACACAAACAAACAAACAAATAAATAATAAAAAATAGAAAGATAAAGGCTTCCATTTGCTGATGTCACATGAATAATAGCACTTTTAGTTGCTGAAACAGGGTTAAATGCCAATGGTTAGCTGTAATATTACCAAAATCTTAACCTAAAACAGTGTAGATATATTTTAGCTCCTTCTACACACTAAATTTTCAATGTACATTTAAATTCATGTCTACCACCTAACACAAAGCTCTGCAAGTAGACGTTTACAGCCTTATCTTCTTTCTACATAGAGCATTGTGGGCTCACATCATTTATCACAAAGAACCCACGTAATATAAAAAGACCCAGCCGGGCCCCATCCCAGCACTTTGGGAGGCCGATGTGGGCGGACCACGAGGTAAGGAGTTCGAGACCAGCCTGACCAACATGTTGAAACCCCGTCTCTATTAAAAATACAAAAATTAGCCAGGCGTGGTGGCGGGTGCCTGTAATCCCAGCTACTTAGGATGCTGAGGCAGGGGAATTGCTTGAACCCGGGGGGCGGAGACAGCAGTGAGCCGAGATCCTGCCATTGCACTCCAGCCTGGGTGACAAAGAGAGACTCCGTCAAACAAACAAACAAAAAAACCCCACACATAGCAAGTATATCATACAAATCCTTACCTTCCTATTTTGGCATTCCTTCTTAAACTGTATTTTCACCGTGAGTTTTGAAAACTTTCTGGCTTCAAGTTATCTTAGTTCTTTGCCTCTTACTAATTAAAAATCAGTTCCCCAGGGAAAGATACACGTGCACTCCATGAAAAAATACGAATCCATTTTAACCTTTAAGGCACTAGACATGTTCTCTCTCTCTGAATTCTGATTTATCTGATCTCACATCCAAAGCACAACCCGCAATCCCTTACGGCATGGCAGTCTCGCCTCTTTTGATCGTATCTAAGTTTGCAAGGTAAACAGGCCACCCTGGGCTACCGAAAGGCAGGGGACGACCAGGAACTCACCCTGGCGGCCGGACCGGGCGCGGGCTCCGGAGCACGCGCTAGATGACTTGTCGCGCCCCCTCCTCCCTGCGGGCGGGCGCCGAGGCGGCGGATCTAGGGCGGAACAGAGACTTCTCTCCGCTCCCCTCTGCAGACCATTGTCAGCGCCCGAGTCGCCGGCGCTTTCTGCACGGTGTGGGGACGGGCAGCAGCTCTCCCGATGCGAGTAGTCACAGCGCTGTCCCGCAGCCTGGGGCAAAAGCTGCTTTTGCATCAGAGCCGAGGGCTGCACCAGGTGTAACTTCCACCCCTTGACCTATTTTAGAGGGTGAGGATGAAAGGAAGAGGGAAAAAATAGACGGAGGGCGCGCGGAGGAGCGGGCGGCAGGGTGCGCGCGTGGCCGTGGGGGAGCGCGCGCGCAGGCCCGGGCTAGTGTAGGGGCTTCCAAAGAGAAGTTGCAGCGAGCCCCGGCCTCCCGCACCTGGGCCCGCTCGGGGGTGCTTTGCTAGCCCCTCCTCCCGCCGCAGCCGCAGGCCAGCTTGGCCCGCCCTCCTCCGGCGCCCCGCGCGGGAAGCGCAGCTCCCGGGGATCGGGGGCTTTGGGCTGGCCCCGCGACAGCCGCGGGGAGACCGCCCGCGGCCCCCGCCCCCGTCGCCGTCCCCGCCTCCCCGGGCTGCCTTCACCTTTCCGGAGGCAGTGCTCCGGCTCAGCTGTCCGGGAACCCAGGCCTGCGGCGCCTCCGGGCAGGGAAGGCGGGCTGGCGCGCAGCGGAGCCGGGGACTGTCGCCTCCCCGCCTCGTTCCCTGCAATCGCCCCGCCCGAACGTGCCCGGGAAGTGAGGCTGGGCCGCGCCCGCCCGGCCGGGGACAGGGGTGACCTTCCGGCCTCCCGCCTTGCCCTTGTTGCCGGTGTCTCTCGGCGTGGCCCGTCCTGCGTAGAAGACGCCCCGGCGGGCGCACCTGGTCGGCCCGAAGCGCATCAGCGTAGTACCTGGGGTGACGGCGACGTGTGACTTTAGCGAGGCTCTTCTCACTTAATTTTTACAGCCCCGGACTTGAGCGGAAATGCCCCCTTGGGGTCGGTCCATTGGGATAACTGGAGATGGGGGATTAAGTAGGGTGCCACGGCTTAGACGCTCCAAATCATTCCAGTACACAACGTGCCTTATCTGTTGAGTTTTGCAAAACGAGCCCCATCAAAAAAGCATCCATCAAAAGGCGGGTGGAACTTATAAGTTTTTGCCCAAAACTGGACACAAACCTTCCCTCCCCCCATTGCTTCTGTTACAATAGCGTTAATTACTTTCTTCCAAGTCCCTAACGTGATAATATCTCCAACCGCCTATTATTAAACAACTCCCTTATCATCAGGGACCTATGCACTTTAAAATGCACGTTCCCAGTGACTAAAAACGAGCACGTTTAGTAACCGCTCTGCCGCCCTTGGTATAGAGGTTCGTGCTCCTGATCCCCTGCCTAGGGGGCAGAGTTCATGTCGAGCTGTTTTTTCCAGTCCAGGTTATTTATGGGTACCCAACAACAGGTCTCACATAGACACTGGTCTATTTCAGGTGTGACTAAGAGGGTTGGTGGAGATCAGCATCTAGTTTCTGATTCTGGAATGGTTTTCTAGTGCCACAGTATATTGGGTGGGGTGCAGTGGGGGAACATTTGTTTGGGCTTCTCTTTATCGTCATGCCCTGGATAATCAGATTGACATTTTCTTTTTCTGTAAAGGCCTCACATTCAAAAAGAAAGAAAGAAAAAAATAAAATAAAATAAAAAAATCACCACGAGTCTGGTATTCTTGAGCTGAACGCCAGCTACAGAAATGCAATTGCTCATCCTTTTGCTTCCATTCACTGGAGCTACAACTGCAATATGTCCTTGGACACAGAAGATGTGTTGGATACTGTGATGTTCCTTGTCCTCTTCTAACAGTGCATCAGGAGACAAAGTATACCTAAAGTATAGGATACTGCCTGGCAAATAGTACCACCTGATAAATACTTGTCCAGTGATTGAGCGACTGTGATAAACAGGAAAGTAACCCAGCTCAACTTTTGCAAGAAACCATGAGAGAAATCAGTTGTAGGTGACATCGTCAGGGAAGGCATCCTGGAAGTGGTGGCCGGTACCTGATTTAAATATTAAAAAAATGGCTAAGAACTAGGTGAGGTGGCTCGTGCCTGTTATTCCAGCACTTTGGGAGGCCGAGATGGGAGGATCGCTTGAGGCCAGGAGTTTGAGACCAGCCTGGGCAACATAGTGAAATTTCATTTCTGAAAGAAATACAAAACATTAACTGGGCATGGTGGTGCATGCCCATGATCCCAGCCATTCAGGAGGCTGAGGCAGGAGGATCGCTTGAGCCCAGAAGTTTGAAGTTGCAGTGAGCTATGCTTGCACCACTGCATTTCAGCCTGGGTGACAGACCCAATCTCAACATAAATAAATAAATAAATAAATACATACATACAATTACGGAGTGGAAGTGAGATAGTATATTTGATATGCTTTCAAGATGTAATAGAGGCAGAGATTCTTAACCTTTTGTGGGTAATAGGCCCCTATGAAAATGTTGATAGAAGCTTTGAAACTCCCTTATATAATAAACAAATGGGAAATACTTGCATATGTTTTCTGAAAGTTCACAGACTGGCTGAAGCAGATGTGTAGAATCCCTGGAGACTCGTGAACTATGACATGAGTTACCAATGTCTTTCTTATTTGGAGGCAGGTAGAAAAACAAAGAGATTTTTCTAGTTGAGACCATCATAAAAGGCATTTCAATGACCACCAGTAGAATTTGGGTAACGGTTGTGGAAATGGAAAGAAAAATGTACTGTAAAGAAAATTTGTACACTCGAGAAACATAGCTAGACTTTTAAACCATTTATGTTCTTTTTGTACCTGAGAATTTCACTTTCATATCTCAGCAAAAAGGGGGAAGTAATAGATTAAAAAATGACTGTCAAAATATTGACAGTTGCTGATGCTGGGTGCACACGTGGGCCTTTATTGTATTATTCTCTCATTATTTGTGAGGTTTAGCATTTTTCATTTAAACAAAATTTCAGTGGATTTTTACTCTTGGTAGTCATATCCAATCCTATAGCATTTCCTAACTTGGGTTCTTAGAGTGGAGATTTTGTATATAAAAAAAGAAAAGAAAACAATACAAATAGACCAGTGATGCCGCATATAAGATTGTTATTAATAAGTAGAGTCTTTGTAGAAATAATACGTTTTCTCTGAGGAAGAATTATAAAGTGTGTTGGCCACAGTCTCAACATAAATTAGACAACCATGAAACACTGAACACGTGGTTTTCTGGGTTTTTTTTGTTTGTTTTTGGTTTTGTTTTGTTTCGTTTTTTGAAATGGAGTCTTGCTTTGTTGCCCAGGCTGGAGTGCAGTGGTGCCATCTCGGCTCACTGCACGCTCTGCCTCCCGGGTTCACGCCATTCTCCTGCCTCAGCCTCCCAAGTGGCTGGGACTACAGGCACCCGCCACCACACCTGGCTAATTTTTTGTATTTTAGTAGAGACGGGGTTTCACCGTGTTAGCCAGGATGGTCTTGATCTCCTGACCTTGTGATCCGCCTGCCTTGGCCTCCCAAAGTGGTGGGATTACAGGAGTGAGCCACCGTGCCAGGCCTTCTGTTTTTTTCTGACATTACACTTAACTTCATTGTATGTTGCTTAACTAAGTTTCTTTATCATTACATTTTATTATTATATCATGCATATAATTTATATACTCATATATTATATATTCATATGCAATATAAATATATATGCAATATGAATAGATATTCATATGTATTATATATTTTAATATATTTATATATAGCAATATATTTTATATATATTATATATACAGATGTTCCTTGCATTATATGGTTCTTTTACAATATTTCTACTTTATGATAATTTGAAAGCAATGCGTATTCACAAGAAGTCATACTTCTAGTACTCATACAACCATTGTCTTTCATTTTTTGTACAGGATTCAATAAATTACATGAGATATTCAACACTTTATTATAAAATAGGCTTTGTCTTAGATGATTTTGCCCAAGTGCAGGCTAATGTAAGTGTTCTGAGCACATTTTAAGGGTAAGCTAAACCAAGCCATCATGTTCAGTAGGGTAGGTGTGTTCAATGCATTTTACAACACTTTCCATTTACAACGGGTTTATTAGGATGTAACCCCCATCATAAGTCAAGGAACATCAGGACTATATAATATTATTATGACCTTTCTCAGTTAACTCAGTGTCTTTATTAGTCAACTGCCTGGGTCTGGCACACACCTCTTGAGGCTGCAGATGGCTGACCATGATTCTTTGAGTGCCTGCCTTTCTCACTGCCTCTTTCTGAGCAAGGCAGCCCCAGTGTTTCCTTACACATAGGTACACAGAGGCTGCACACTTTCCAAATGTGACCAGTTCAGTCTAGCATGTCCTGTGGACTACAAGGCCGTTGCCTAGCAAAGCATGAAATTTCTCCAGCTTATGTAATAACTACCCCACATCTGAAGTCTCTTAAGGTGTGGCATTTAAGTCAGGAATTCACATAAGTTCTTTTCCTAGAGCTTTTGACCATTATTTTACTTATCCTCATTGGCTATCACAGTCCTTCACACTTAGAACTCAATGCACATATATGCATTAATATGCATGTATTGCCATAAGCCTCAAAATGTGCTGCATGGTGCTCATGTCACCATTTCATTCATTTCAGCCTTGACCGTCTGTTTTATTAAAGGACCTGGTCTAAGGTACAGGCTCTTAGCCACTGGGGGTGCTTACCTATTATTGGCATGATGGAGACTTACCAAAAAATTACTGTATTTTTACCCTCTTTTCTCCACCTTTCCAAGTCATCCCGTTTTTTTTAGTGATGTTAGCTAGTTTAGCAGAATAACATCTTGATGCATAAGGAAGTGGAACCCTCACCAAGCTGAACGGTAGAGCGGGCGGGCTTAGCTTCGGATTACAGGAAGAAATTGTGAGGTGTGTTCCTGTCTCCCAGACTGATCTTTAGGACACTGGAGACAAAATATTCCAACAACAGGGATAGACAAAGCTCAAGCTTTATGGCCTCATTGGTTTTAAAGGATTCCCTGCAGTGACCCAGTCAGACTGGACTGAGAATCAAAGAGCTCGCAGCTATTTATTAGTCAGCACAATTTAGAGACAGGAGTGCTAACCAAGAGCTGTCCTTGTCATTTTGGGATGTTCACGGGCTGGAGTCCCAGTAGCCATCTCCTAAAACCTAAACCCTTCCGTTCTCCAGCGATTTTGCTGCCAGAGAGTGTGTAGCTGCTGCCTTTATCCAAGATACCCTTTATCTGATATCCTTCACATCTGTGAAACCCAGAAGACCTTCTTAAGGTACATAGGGAACTTCCCAGCATTGGGAATAGGATGGTTTCTTCTCTCATAGGGTTTTATGCACCAACAAGAGAAATGCCACTTCTCTGTCTTCCTGAACTTTTTAAAAACTAGTCCTGCCAAGTCTCATCATTTCTCAAGTACCTGTCCTTGGTCCTCTGCTTTTCTGTCTATATGATCTCCCTGGACAACCTCTTCCACCTTTCTAACTGCAAGGAAAACTCTGTGTAGATTTCTCAAAAAATCTATATATCTGAATTGGTCTTCTCATAAACCTGCAGATTCCCATGCTCATCTTGCCTGACATCTCCATCAGGGTGACCTCAACACATACAAAACTGAGGTCCTTTGCCCTCCGTGCACCTAAAGCAGCTGCCCTTTGCTTTCTTCTACAATCTCCATCCTCCCAGTCACCTGGCACATTCTTAGACTCTGCCTCTTCTTGTCCTTCATAGCCCACTGGTGACCACCGTCTGACAATTTTATATCTGTACTGCTTTTATTTATCAACTCTGCTCCCTTCTTATTATTTCTATTCCAGTTGTTTATGTCCCATTACTTCCCACCTAGATGATTACAATAATTGCTTAATCTGCTCTTCTGATTTTCGAGGCCATCTCTTCCATAAAAGATAATTCCAGACAAAAAGCTTTTGTCTAGATTAATCTTTCTGTCCTAGGAATTTATCAGTTCTTGATCTAGATCCCTCTTATAACATTTATCTCTAACCTTCATATAAAGTATTATTTTATTCAACAAAGATTCACTGGACATTTATTTTATACTGAGCAGTCTGTGAGAAAAGCAAGGGGGAGCAAAACAGATAAGATATCTATCCTCATGGCACTTATAGTCTCGTGGGATGATAAACATTAATCAAATAATCATAAATATCACAACTAAAATGTGCAACCCCAAATTGCAACACACACCTTGAAGGAAGAGTACAGAGTTGCTAGGAGAGCTCGCAGGTCTCATCACTCTCCCAGAGGGAGGACTGTGTAGGATTCAGCCTTAGATCCTCAAAGTCTAGTCCAGAGCCCTGCACATGGAAGTGCTGAATAAGTTTCTGTTGAAGGAACATATGCATCAAGAAAAAAAATCAAAACAAACAAAAAACCCCACAAAAAATGAAAAAAGAATAAAACAAAGAAAAAAAAGCCTCATATGCATCCACTTCTGACATATAAGTGTGTGACCTTTTCTGTACTACTCAATACTGAATAAAACACACGCAGGATGTTCCCTCAAATACCAACCTCAACACGTAGCCATGTTAGCTCTTTGCTTTTGTTTCCATGACCACAAGTCCATGGGGCATCTAATCTCTAAACACACCCTATTTTCTTTGCCAGCATTACAACATGTAGAAACTTGTCATCCTGGTAGCATTACCAAGAATAATTGTTGCTTTATGGTGAAAGTTTTTATGCACGCTTTAATACTTTGCTGTTATCACCAACACAAACCCATCACCCCTCTTCCTTACAGTTTGGAATGTTTGCTGAAGATGTCAAACAACATTGTTTCTTTTGCCTCATGGGAAACTGGGTCATCCTCCAGCTATCCTTTGTGTCATTTGCCAGCTTCCTCTCCATCTCCAAAGCTGTTTGAGTATTACCTCTTCATCCTCCCGCTCTTACCTTTTGTCTGTCACTCTTTCATCTTTCTGCTATTGTGATCATGTAATTTTTGGAGTCAGCTTTTCGCTGGAACACTGAGTGACACATATCACTTGGCTTATTTTATCTCTATTTTTTTTCTTTTTTACAATACTATTACATAATTCGTTTCAAGAAATACTTTTGTGCATAGAATCTCAGGTCTGATTTGGGTGTGTGTGTTGTTTCCAGCTTTGAACAAACAAGGACTGGAAAAGATGAGCTTATTTGTCATGGTAGGAAAAGAAAAACTGCAAAAAAATACAATAAATCTCACCAACAGTGAGTGTGTTATATAAATAAGGGAGCAACTACATGTCAAGAAATGCAGAGCCATGATACTGAAGACAATTTAATGACCCAGAGATACAATGCAGTGTTAAATAAAAAGCATTTTCACCCCAATATTTTAACATTATATAGTATATTTACATATATGTAGGGGAAAATACTGGACAACTATACAAAACGTGACTAATGATTTTCTCTGAGTGATGGAATTTTATTTTCATATATATATATATACTTTTTTTTTTGAGAGGGAGTCTCGCTCTGTCCCCAGGCTGGAGTGTAGTGGTACAATCTCGGCTCACTGTAATTTCTACCTCCCAGGTTCAAGCAATTCTCCTGCCTCAGCCTCCCAAGTAGCTGGAATCACAGGCGAGTGCCACCAGGCCTGGTTAATGTTTTTGTATTTTTAGTAGAGACAGGGCTTCACCATGTTGGCCAGGCTGTCTCAAACTCCTGACCTCAGGTCATCCACCTGCCTCAGCCCCGCAAAGTGCTGGGATTACAGGCGTGAGCCACTGCACCTGGCTTCGTCTATATATTTTGTATTTTTATTTTTTGAGACAGAGTCTTGCTCTGTTGCCCAGGCTGGAGTGCAGTGGCACAATCTCTGCTCACTGCAAGCTCCGCCTCCCAAGTTCAGCCCATTCTCCTGCTTCAGCCTCCCAAGTAAATGGGACTACAGGCACCCACCACCACGCCCGGCTAATGTTTTGTATTTTTAGTAGAGACGGGGTTTCACTGTGTTAGCCAGGATGGTCTCAATCTCCTGACCTCGTGATCCACCTGCCTCGGCCTCCCAAAGTACATATTTTTTAAAGGGAAAGGGATTCTAGGCAGTTTGGGAGCAAAGCAGATCCCTATTTATAGCCACAACTCTTGTCTCATAAATTTTATTGCTATTTCATCACTGCTCTTACCAATCAAGTGTGTGAGGAGCAATACCAACATAGTGCTCTCTTGTTCTTTTTCTTTATTATTATTTTACAATCTCAAGCGCAACAGTACAAGAAAGTCCAATTGTTTCAAGTGAAGGAGTCACAATGACCTCATCATTCTCATTGTAAAAAGCTATTTTATGTCTATGTCAAAAATAATTTGCCTATTGTATTTACATCCTGTTTGTTAGGTGAAGGCAAATGTTGGCTCCCTGGCTAAGTGTCTTGATTAGATCTACCTATTAGTAATGGTAATCTTGGGTTTGTATGAAAGTCAGCTCTAGGAAAAATGGAGAAATAGGGTCTGTGTGTGTGTGTGTGTGTGTGCGCGTGTGCTTGTGCATTTTGTGTACTTGTGCACTCACATGTGCTCATATCATCCCTAGAGATTTGCTTCTGGGGAAAATAAAGGGTGAATTTTGAGATGGTTGGTTTTATTTTTCTCTGAAGATATTTTTTGAACTTTTTGGGGATACAAGTTTTGAGATATTTTCAAATAAATTATTGCTTAAGATTAGATTCTAATGTATGTCACTAGAAATTAACACATTGTAATATAGTTTCAAAAAGCTGTGCCATAAGAAAATTTTGTTTAAAAAGTATTTGCAATTGGCAAAGCACAACTCTTATCTTCTGAAAGCAAGCAAGACAATACTACTCCACTTCAGCATTGCTCTCAGCGTTCAAATAACCAGAGTCCTGTGACTCTGATCTTAATCAAGACCTCTGGGCCTTAAGTCACTTATCTAAAAAGTGAGAGGGTTGAGTTAGATAATCACTGAGATCTCCCACAGTTCTTAAAAGAAAAAGCATTTTTGTTTAGATCTGGAGTGAAAATGTAGAGTTGTAAAATAAAGAAGAGATTTGGTGCTTTCTTTATTGCATTCATTTATGATCTAAACGTTCAGTAGGAAAAACTCCCATTTTCCAAGCTACATTTCAAAAGACTGGATGTGGAGTTAATAGTTGATAGAAGCTTCTGTTTAATTCATCCGAAAAATTTAGGAAGAACTTGTGAGATGGAAGGGGAAGGAGACTTATTCTGAGATGCTCCAGAGGGCAGACTTGGACCAGTGAATGCAAGTTATGAGGAGGAACATTTAGACTAAATTAGAGGAAGAGATTTCTAAAGTTTCAACTGCATAAAAGCAGAGCTTTTTCAAGAGGCACAACTCTTTGTCTCTGAATGAGCAGAGGAATAGGCCAGCTCATTTACTGGTGATGGTTGCAGAGGGTGCCGATACATCAGACAGAAAGTCGTGCCAGACACCTCAATGTCCTATCCTAGGCTGGGGTTCTTTGATGCGATGTGACAATGTATTTTGGGAAATGACAGAATACACAGTCTTTTCCGGTGTTTGGAGAAAGAATGAGGCTAGTATTTTCACAACACAGCCTTTGTAGCTCTAATTTCTCTTTCCTGCTCTGATGGTGTCACCTTCTGTACTGGTGATGAAGCTCATTATGTTTGGAATAGTAGTCAAGGTATAAGTAACGTGAGAAAGAGATGCAAAGATTGGTTTCACCCAATTTATCTGAGGGATCCAGCTGAGACCAGGACAGGTAATCTGCCTTGGAGACCATGAAGAATGTTTGCATGGATAATCAAGGAAAACGGGGTCCCAGTTTCGGTATAAGACTGCACATACCTGTTGAACTGGAATTTGTACTTTCTTCTTCCCATTTAGTGTGAAAGAAGAAAAGGAAAGAGAATAAGCAAATGAGAAAGAAAAGAAACTTAATGAGGAATGCAAGCCTCCTGCAAATGATCAGGTCCAGAGAGGCAAAGGAATGAGGCAGCAGTCATGCTCCACTTCTCCCCTGGAGCTAAGCTCATCATCTCTAGAATCTGCTTGCTCTAGACTGACTGTCGCCACAAGTAGCTGTAAATTAACCTAACAATGCCGTGCACTGGACACCATAACTAATATCCTATAGTTTAAAAATATATAGCCAATTACTAATCATTGTCATTTCCATAAACCAGTGGGAATTTCTGACAACTTGTCTGCCTTGTTGCCTTTTAAAGCCTGCTTGTAAGAAAGGTTGAATGAAGCTCATATCCAAAGTTACTTGGGTCTGAGTCTTCCAGGCAGCTGTCCTCATCTTGGCTCAAGTAAACACTTTAAAATTATATTTTGTGCCT
Source organism: Rhinopithecus bieti (assembly GCF_001698545.2). Classification (NCBI taxonomy): domain Eukaryota; kingdom Metazoa; phylum Chordata; class Mammalia; order Primates; family Cercopithecidae; genus Rhinopithecus; species Rhinopithecus bieti. Next base: position 100,064 of record NW_016811703.1, read on the forward strand.
TAGCCTCTTCCATGAGGTTGCCACAAATAACGATTATCAGTAGGAAGATGACTAGAAGCATTTTAAAAATCCAACTGAGCAGTCAAAACAGCCACTAAAGGTCAGAGAAGGTATTTTTTTCTTGTAGCTTGTCTAAAAGAAACATAAATTACCATAATGAAACAAAAACAACAAAACAGGAGAAAATGCCATTTGCAGGAGAAGACTGCAAGTGAAATAGCCCAGAGGTTGAAGTCACTGCTCAGGGCCAGACAGGTGGGAAGTCTCCTTGGCCTCTCCATCTTTATTTATTTATTTATTTATTTATTTACTTATTTATTTATTTATTATTTTATTATACTTTAAGTTCTAGGGTACATGTGCACAACATGCAGGTTTGTATACATGTGCCATGTTGGTGTGCTGCACCCATTAACTCGTCATTTACATTAGGTATATTTCCTAATGCTATCCCTCTCCCCTACCCCCATCCCACGAGAGGCCCCACTGTGTGATGTTCCCCACTCTGTGTCCAAGTGTTCTCAGTGCTCAATTCCCACCTATGAGTGAGAACATGTGGTGTTTGGTTTTCTGTCCTCGCGATAGTTTGCTCAGAATGATGGTTTCCAGCTTCATCCATGTCCCTACAAAGGACACGAACTCATCCTTTTGTGGCTGCATAGTATTCCATGGTGTATATGTGCCACATTTTCTTAATCCAGTCTATCATTGATGGACTTCTGGGTTGGTTCCAAGTCTTTGCTATTGTGAATAGTGCCGCAATAAACATACGTGTGCATGTGTCTTTATAGCAGCATGATTTATAATCCTTTGGGTATATACCCAGTAATGGGATGGCTGGGTCATATGGTATTTCTAGTTCTAGATCCTTGAGGAATCGCCACACTGTCTTCCACAATGGTTGAACTAGTTTACAGTCCCACCAACAGTGTAAAAGTGTTCCTATTTCTCCACATCCTCTCCAGCACCTGTTGTTTCCTGACTTTTTAATGATTGCCATTCTAACTGGTGTGAGATGGTATCTCATTGTGGTTTTGATTTGCATTTCTCTGATGGTGCATCTTTTTTTTTTTTAATTGCAGGAGAGAATTCTTCCATGATTTTGGACGGTGGCTCTTTTCTTTCCCCACAGCAAAGCTTTTCTACATTTACTATTCAGGCCACATACGGCAACTGTAAAGTAACATAGTTCACTTCTCTCAATTCTATCTGGTTACAAATTGGATCAGCATAACCTGGAGCACACAATTTAAGAAAAATGTCAAGCATTAGACTGGCATGGTGGTGTGTTTCTGTAGTTCCAGCTGCTTGGGAGGCTGAGGCAGGAGAATTGCTTGAGCCTAGGAGGTCGAAGCTGCAGTGAGCTGTGATCATACCGCTGCACTCCAGCCTGGGAAACAGATGGAGACCTTGTCTCAAAAAAAGAAGATGAAAATCCTGCCATTTGTGACAACATGGATGAATCTGGAGGGTATTGTGTTAAGTGAAATAAACCAGGTATAGAAAGACAAATAACAAATGATCTCACTTATAAGGGAAATCTAAAAGTCTATCTCAGAATTAGAGGGTAGTGTGGTAGTTACAAGGGTATGGTGTGGTGGTGGGGATGTAAGTCAAAGGATACAAAGTTTCAGTTAGATAGGAAGAATGCCTTCAAGAGATCTATTGTAAATATGATGACCATAGTTAATAAGAAAATCCTGTATTCTTGAAAACTGCTAAGAAAGTGAATGTTGAGTGCTCTCACCACAAAAATGATAACTATGTGAGATAACACATATGTTAATTAGCTAGATTTGGTCATTCTACAATGTATATATACTTCAAAACATCATGTTGTACATGATAAATACAGACAATTTTATCTGTCAATTAAAAGTTTTAAAGAAATATTCATGCAAAAGAGAAAGTTATCTTACATGGAAACAAAATGAACACTTTTCTCAAGATTGCAATTTATACCTAAATGTATAAAGCCAAATAAATGTATGCATTCTCTATACCTTAGCTTCAGCTTTAAAGAAACTCTGCAATGGTTTGGGGTTCTAGAGTTTGGTATCTCCAATTGTCACGTTCAAATGTCAGTAAAGTTTTATGCTATAAATTATTTGGAATTATTCCAATATGTATTCATTCAGGATCCAGGAAATGTTAGAGAAAAAAGGGGAAAAAATGAGAATTTGAAAAGGTATGTTAAGTTTTACTATTGACTAAGAAAGAAAAAAAAATTAGAAACAAACAAACACATAAAACCCTGTTTGCTTCTCAGCAGATGAATTTTTAATGTTGCTGGCCAATTATTCTAAGGCAAGAGCAAAGTCAAGAGTTTCCTCGGGGAGGCCTTATCTTTAGGAGAAAATAACAGATGGAATCACATCATGTTAATAAAGCAATTATGTATGCATACACAGTTTAAGAGATGTAAAGGATTTTAGAAATAATACGATGCAAATAAAAGAAACAAATGTTTACCCCTAAACTTCTGTATGAGCAGGAATATAAAAACTTCCATAATTGTACCACTTAAAAACATCATTGTTAATATTTTGGTGCATTTCCTTTCTGTCTGTGTCCATCAATCAAAGTTGGGATTACATTGTATTCATTTTTACTTTAAATTGCATTTTTTGTGCAACATATCGTGTTGTTAAATAATCTACAAAACATTGATTTTAACATCCTCATAACCTTTCATTAAGAAAGTATTTATCATATGCCCCGTGGTGAACGAAGTACAATGGTGCTTTAACTCATGTAATCCTTAGGAGATCCTGAGGAAGCATTAGTATTATTACTGTTATTATCCCTATTTTTTCACAAATGGGGGAAACTGAGGTTAAGGGAGGTTAAGGAACTTTCCCCAAGCCGACACACAGCTGGGCTGTGACTTGCAATGATCTGCATGTAACTCTAATGCCAATATTCTTAATGATTATGGTAAACTTTCTCTATGTGAGAAATGTAAATGATTCATATGAAATGTCAGAATCTTTTTTTTAACTTGTCAGAAGATCAAGTAACTTTTTTCAGGTGTACTGACTAAATCGCCACGCAGCTGTGTGAATTACGTCTTTCCTTAGAGAGTAAATAATACTGTCTGTTTATCAAGGTCTTCAGTTTTCATTTACACTTGTCTGATTTTTTAAAGGCCAATACATTTTGTCTATGCTTGGAGAATACTATAAGCCTACCTGAAAACTATGTAAGGAAATCCAAATAACAATATATTGTGCTTCTTTTTCAGAATAGCGTTATATGAATAATAAATTAAAACCAAACAAAGTGTTGTTTTGGACATTGTCATTTACCATGTGCCATATTGTACTGTAATTCTCTCATTCTGTGTGTCCTCATCCCTGTTTAAATTGTAAGCGCCTTCAGTAATTATATCATTTACTGCATTTTCAGAGTTGAGTGCATCTTGTAAAATAGTTATTCAATATTTGCTTCCATCCAGCTACTTGGGCGGCTGAAGTGGGAAGATCTCTTTAAGTCAGGAGTTTGAGGCTATACTGTGCTATGATTGTGCCTGTGAATAGCCATTGCACTCCAGCCTGGGCAACATATCAAGATCCTGTCTCTTAAAAAAAAGAAAATTAAAAAAATTTGTTTGCAATGTACATAATGGTGTTCATGTTTCATGTATCAGTAACTAAATACAAAGTACTTAAACACTAAATAATAGTCCTCTTAAATAAATTGGTCTTTATAGATAATATTGTCTCTGTGGCAAAGATAATGTTAAGTGATCAACAAACTAGGATCAGTTACCTCTTGGGCACTCAGGAGACTACATAGCCCAGTCTCCTTCGTGTTTAAATGGGACCACGTCCATGTGACTTAGTTCTGGCCAATAGGATGTGGGCAAATGACGCATGGCAAGTTCTAGTCCTTACTCTGTGCAGCCTCCTCTATGTTATGATCTCTCTTTCTTGCTCTTTCATTCTCTGTCTCTCTTTGTCTGCTGAATACAGAGAGAATTAGTAAGGAAGACAAATCCAAGAGATTCAGGAATCTCCATGTGGAAGACCACAGTCTGAATTCTAAATTTGACTGTGATGTGAGCTATTGAGATTTGGGGGTTGTTTGTGATAGTCTCTAGCATCCTATTGTGTTTATCAGGTATTGAGTTTCACATGTGCCTCAGATACATACCAACATACCCTCTACTATCACATCTCTCTTCCTTTCTCTCATACTGTTCTCTCAGCCTGACATTTCCGCTTTCCATATTTTTTTTTTTTTTTTTTTTTTTTTTGAGACAGAGTCTCGCTCTGTCGCCCAGGCTGGAGTGCAGTGGCCGGATCTCAGCTCACTGCAAGCTCCGCCTCCCGGGTTTACGCCATTCTCCTGCCTCAGCCTCCCGAGTAGCTGGGACTACAGGCGCCTGCCACCTCGCCCGGCTAGTTTTTTGTATTTTTTTAGTAGAGACGGGGTTTCACCGGGTTAGCCAGGATGGTCTCGATCTCCTGACGTCGTGATCCGCCCGTCTCGGCCTCCCAAAGTGCTGGGATTACAGGCTTGAGCCACCACGCCCGGCCCTCTTTCCATATTTTTATCTATTAAAACTCTACATATGACAGAGCTCAAATGCCCCTTACATAAAGCTTTGTTTCATATCACAGACAAAATAATCTTGCTCCACTGTAACCCATCACAGAATTTTCTTCCCATATTCCACATCCATAGTTGAGTGCTGGTCACCATTGTATCCCTAATGCCCAGTGGTTGGCACTTACAATAATTATCCAACAAATGAATGAATTAGTGCATTTCATTTCTCTCACAGGTTTGATACATTGCCTGTGTATAGGATCATGTCTCATTCATCTTTCTACTTCCCAGTGACAAGTGCAGAACTTGGAACATAGTAGATACTCAAAAAATGTTTGTGGAATGGCTAAGGTATTATTACTGATGATTGAGAGAGGTGCATTTTTTAAATATAAGTGTTCATCAGAGTTTCATAATTCTTCAATTATTTAATAACTTTCACAGAGGGGAAATTTGTCATTAAATTTAATCTAAATTCCTTTTGTTGCAATTTCAAGTCTTTAATGATTCTTGGTTCCCCTACAGTCACAGCACTTTTGAGCAGGAAGAGGCTCAGTTCTCAGAAGCTATTTCTGTCTTGACTGATATATTTACAGAAGAGGTGGTAATGATTCAACTGCTCTAAATCAATACTGCTGAATTATTTCAGGAAAGACAGGGTTTTTAGACACTTCTCCCTCCATATATTCTTTTTCCCTTATGGTTTCTATAATTAGTCACAAATTTATGCTTGTATGAAGGTGAAAAATTGAATATCATTATTTGGGGAGAAGTGAGGGAGATGGCAATTGGTGACGCCTACTCTGTTGCTGAAGGCTCAGTAAGTAGTACTATAAATAGAAAAGAAACTAGGCCAGGCACGGTGGCTCATGCCTGTAATCCCAGCACTGCAGGAGCAAAGAGGATCACTTGAGCCAAGAGTTCGAATCCAGCCTGGGCAACATAGGGAGACCCTGCTTCTACAAAAAAATTTAAAAATTACCTGGGGTGGTGGCCTGCACTTGTAGTCCCCACTACTCAGGAGGCTGAGGTGGGAAGATCACTTTAGCCCAGGAGTTTGAGGTTGTTGTGAGGTATAACTGCACCACTGCATTCCAGCCTGGTGACAGAGTAAAACCTGGTCTCAAAAATGAAATAAATAAAATATTTATTTCCCAATTATAAAATCAAGAAATGTGTACCATATGAGTAAAATGGTAAAAGTTGCATGGAATTAATTATCAAGAATTTGTAATTATCCAAAGCATAAACACAATCTTCTGATTTCAGAAAATATATCTAAGCATTGAAAAAGCCCACCATGGTTGTTATTGCACTGAAATGGCCTCCAATCATATCCTGAAATGCAAAAATATATGTTATTGCTATAGACAGCAATAAACACTATTATAAAAACAGCAAAATAAGATTTTATAGTTTAACTATACAGTTAATATCCAAATATATTTTGTAAAATTCAAACAATAAGGAAGATGTACAAAAGAAAGGGCCCTTTTGACAACCTCCTTCTCCCCTCACTTGCCCTTTCCTTCCCAGAGGTAGCCTCAGTTAAGGGTGTTTTATTCCTCTAGACTTCTGTGCAATTGCAAAACAAGCATATTCTTATACAAATAGGATAAAAAGTAGCTTTTATATAAATATTGCTGAAATATGTTGGATATGTGTTCCCCTCCAAATCTCATGTTGACATGTAATCCCCAGTGTTGGAGGTGGGGACTAGTGGGAGATGTCTGCATCATGGGGATGGGCCCCTCATGAATGGCTTATCACCTTAGTGATGACTGAGATCATGCAAGATCTGGTTTAAAGTGTTGGGCATCTCCCACTCTCTCTCTCTCACTCCTGCTCTGGCCATGTGACATGCCTGCTCCTGCTTCTCCTTCCGCCATGAGTAAAAGCTTCCTGAGGCCTCCTCAGAAGCCAAGCAGATGTCAGCACCATACTTCCTGTAAAGCCTGCAGAAATGTGAGCCAATTAAAGACTTTTCTTTGTTAATTACCCAGTCTCAGGTATTTCTAGCAATGCAAGAACAGCCTAATATCGTTGCCTGCTCATTTCACTCCCCGATTTCATAGAGTTGGATATCTTTTTCTTACTGATTTTAAGAGTCTTTTATTAATTCTAAGGCCTCCTTTTTTTGCTATCAATGTTGCTAAAATTTTCTTCCAGCTATGAGACTTTTAAATTTTGTTTACGTATCTTTTGTCATATAAAAGTTTTCAGTTTTTAGGGAGTCAAGCCTATTAATCTTTTCTATACAGTGGCTTCTGGGGTTCGTATTTTGTTTTTGAAATCTTCTTCCTGATTATAAAACACTTGCCTATATTTTGTGTAATGGCTTTGTTCTTTATTTATTTTTGCTATGGTGAGAGATAAGGATCATGTCATCAAAGCAGTACGTCTCAATGACCATTCTGACCTTCCAGACTTCCATAGAACCAGGGTTTGGGGATGCGAGTCTCATTCTACCAATCAGAGGTTCTCACAAGAGACTTTGATTTGAACTGAACTATTCTGAGAGAAAGAAAGGGCACGCGGCACTCACTTTGCAGGCTTGGGTCGTGGCAGAAGGTAGCAAGGTCTGAAATCAGCAACTACGGTGGCCGCTTCTCGTCAGGCAGATGGATTCCTGTTTTGGCAGCTTCCTGAGAAGTGGTGTGGTTCTGAAGTCACTGCTGTGGTAGAAACTTCTGATTTCTGCAGCTTCCCCTTTTGCGGTACATGCATCAGTTCCTTGGGCTGTTTAGTTCTGTGGTTTGGTTTTGCTGGTCATTCCTTAAAATAAAGACTGGAATCTTTTTCTTCATGAATTTGCTGCAAGGTTTGTGTACTCCACGTACCCTCTAATATGTTCCTTTTACCTTAAGCTAGTTTGAAATAATTTTATTGTTTGAAACTAAGAACCTTGACCAAACAAATATGACATTCTGTTTTGCCCCAAATCTGTTTAAATGCCATTTATTGCACAACCTTTTTCCTACCTGAAATGTCTCTTTTCATAAGTCTTAATAATTATATTTGAAGGATCAATTTCTTCATTTTTATCTATTGTATTGATCTGTTTACCTACTTTTGTACTGATTCCACACAGGTTTTTTTTTTTTTTTTTTTTTTTTTTTTTTTTTGAGACGAAGTTGAGCTCTTGTTGCCGAGGCTGGATGGCAATGGCACGATCTCGGCTCACTGCAACCTCCACCTCCCTGGTCCGAGCGATTCTCCTCCCTCAGTCTCCTGAGTAGCTGGGATTACAGGCACGCATCACCACGCCCAGATAATCTTTTTTTTTTTTTTTTTTTTTTTGTATTTTTAGTAGAGACGGGGTTTCTCCATGTTGGTCAGGTCGGTCTCTGAACTCCCGACCTCAGGTGATCCATCCGCCTCGGCCTCCCAAAGTGCTGGGATTACAAGCGTGAGCCACCATACGCAGCCGATTCCACACAGTTTTAGCTGCTATAGTTTTATATGATGGTTTACTATGAGTAGGGATGTTTCTTTCCATTGATCTACTTTTTCAGAATTTCTTCAGCTGGTCATGAACATATTCCTTCCCAAATAAACTTCAGAATTATTTGGCTGAGTTGCATAAAACGTACCATCAACATTATGATTTCATTTACATTAATATAGAGTTTAATTTGGTAAGATACTTTAAAACAGTGGTTTCCAAACCTTTTGGTGTCAAGACCCCTTTATATTCTTGAAAATTAATAAAGACATTACAGAGCTCTTGTTTATGTGGGATATATTAGTTAATACTTATGCTAGAAATGAAAACTGATAAAATTTAGAAATATTTATTAACTAATTAAATATAACGATAAAATGTATTGTATGTTTATTAGGAAAATAACTATATTTCCCAAAACAAAAGTATTAGGGAGAAGAATGGCATTATTTTACATTTTTGCAAATCTCTTCAATGTTCAGCTTGATAAAAGAGACGTGGATCCCCATATTGGTACAGCAATCAATCTGCTGTGATGTTGTTTTGATTGAAGTATATGAAAAAAATCTGCCTTACACAGATATGGAATTGGAAAAGGAAAGAGTGTTTTAATAGCCATTTCAGATAAGTGTGGATATTTTCCTTTGCTACTGCACTGCAACTTGATAAGTAGTATTTTCATAGAGGTTAGCTAAAATGTTCAATCTGAAAATTTGTCAATGAAATTTTTTTACATGGATTCTTCAAAAGCCATTGATCTATCTTGTACTTTTAATTAGATCTTTCATTCATGTATTTTGCAACATGATTCACTGATCATCTGGCAAACATTGGTTCACTGAGTTATGGTCATCTTCCAAATATTAACACAGCTCATATGAAATCAAGATAGCACACTCATTAATATTACCACTGATCTGATTAGAAAAGACTTCAATCATTGAAAAGCTGACATGCTCATTATGATAAATCCAAATTACTCAAAATTTTATTTTTCATCTAAAAGCTTAAATTTTGTCTTTTGTTATTATTTTTTATTATTAGAGATGGGATCTTACTACATCACTCAGGGTGGTCTCGAACTCCTCGCCTAAAGTGATGTTCCTGCCTCAGCTTACAGAGCAGCTGGGATTACAGAGGTGAGCTACCCCACCTGCTAAAAGTTTGAATTTTCTCCTTAGCAATAAACACAGTCAGTTGTTTTCTTTGAAGCAACAGGCTCACCTCATTCCCTTTGTTAATTTTTATTTATTTATTTATTTATTTTTTTGAGAGGAGTCTCGCTCTGTCGCCCAGGCTGGAGTACAGTGGCCTGATCTCTGCTCACTGCAAGCTCCACTTCCCAGGTTCACACCATTCTCCTGCCTCAGCCTCCCGAGAAGCTGGGACTACAGGATCCTGCCACCACTCCCTGCTAATTTTTTTTTTATATATATTTTTAGTAGAGGTGGGGTTTCACCGTGTTAGTGAGGATTTCGATCTCCTGACCTCATGATCCATCTGCCTCAGCCTCCCAAAGTGCTGGGATTACATGCATGAGCCATCGCACCCAGCCACTTCATTCCCTTTTAAGGAAAATGTCAGCCCAATAACCCAGAGTTTTCTGTTATTTGTTCTTTCAAGTAAAAACAGGATTCCATGAAAAAAAGAGAGTAAATTATCAGAAAAAATTTTTTGTTTAAACTTTATAGAGCTTTTTGGAGATCAGAATTGAGAATAAGGAAGAGTGGGCCTGAATTACATTTACTTCATTACTGATTTCTCCATTTCATAGTTCATACCCGGGGGCTCATCATGATGGACTTCCGTCAGGAATTGGTGGATTCTTGGTCTCGCTGACTTCAAGAATGAAGCCGTGGACTGTCACAGTGAGTGTTTCAGCTCTTAAAGATGGTATGTCCAGAGTTTGCTCCTTCAGATTTTCAGATATGTCTGGAGTTTCTTCCTTCTGGTGGGTTCGTGGTCTCGCTGACAGGAGTGAAGCTGCAGACTTTCATGGTTAGTGTTACAGCTCTTAAAGGTAGCACATCTGGAGTTGTTCACCCTTCCTGGTGGGTTTGTGGTCTCGCTGGCTTCAGGAGTGAAGCTGCAAACCTTCACGATGTTAGAGCTCACAAAGGTGGGGTAGAGCCAAAGTGCAAAAGAACAAACCTTCCACAGTGTCCAATGGGACCCGAGTGTGTTGCCTCTGGCAGGCTTGGGCAGCCTGCTTTTATTCATTTATCTGGCCCCACTCACATCCTGCTAATTGGTCCATTTTACAGAGAGCTGATTGGTCCATTTTACAGAGAGCTGATTGGTCTGTTTTGACAGGGTGCTGATTGGTGCGTTTACAATCCCTGAGCTAGACACAGAGTGCTGATTGGTGCATTTACAATCCTTTAGCTAGACACAGAGCGCTAGACAGAAAAGTTCTCCAAGTCCCCACTAGATTAGCTGGATACACAGAGCACCAATTGGTGCATTTACAAACCCTGAGCTAGACACAGAGTGCTGATTGGTGCATCTACAATCCTCCAGCTAGACATAAAAGTTCTCCAAGTCCCCATTAGACCCAGGAGCCTACCTGGCTTCACCTAGTGGATCCCACACGGGGGGCTGCAGGCGGAGCTGCCTGTCAGTTCCACACCGTGCGCCCGCACTCCTCAGCCCTTGGGTGGTCGATGGAACCGGGGACCGCGGAGCAAGGGGCGGCGCTCCTCAGGGAGGCTTGGACTGCGCTGAAGCCCATGTTGGGGGCGGGAGGCTCGGGCATGGCAGGCTGCAGGTCCCGAGCCCCTGTCCCTTGGGGAGGCAGCTGAGGCCCCGCGAGAAATCGAGCACAGCGCCGGCCGGCCCGCACTGCTTGGGGGACCCGGGGCATCCTCTGCAGCTGCCGACCTGGGTGCTAAGGCCCTCACTGGGGCCGGTGGCGCCGGCAGGCTGCTTCGAGGGCGGGGCCCGCCGAGCCCACGCCCACCCGGAACTCGCGCTGGCGCGCGAGCGCCACGCGCATCCGTGGTTCCCGCCCGCGCTTCTCTTTCCACATCTCCCCGCAAGCAGGGGGAGCAGGCTCCGGCCTCGGCTAGCCCAGACGGGGGCTCCCACAGTGCCGTGGCGGGCTGAAGGGCTCCTCAGGCGCCGCCAGAGTGGACGCAGAGGCTGAGGAGGCACCCAGAGTGAGGGGTGCTAGCGTGTTGTCACCTCTCAGACTGAATAATCCATTTATTCAGAAAAGGTCTTCAAGCAGTGGAAAGTGGACAAGCTCGCTAAGGTAAATTCAAGTTATCCAAAATTTTAAGTTTCACCGAAAAGCTTGAATTTTGATTTTACTATTTTACTTTATTTGATTTTTTTTTCCTGCAAAATACATATCGAGCCCCTGCCATGGACTGAGCCCTGTTCTTGGTCCTGGGTATAACTAAACAAAGTTGCAACCCTTACATTTTAATGAGGTGGCAGGGGTTGTAAACGTTGTAACTATGATCCCAGGTAGTACAAGAGCTACAAGGAAAAATAAAGCAGAATGCGGACCTAGAAAATGTCAGAGGTGAGGGAGGTGGTGGGGTGAGTAAGGAGAGGTGTGGGCGGAGGAGGGCAGGCAGTGCTAGTTAGGGTGTTCAGTGAAGGCCGCGGAGGCCTTTTGGCCAGACATACCTGCGACGTAGGACAGCAAGCAGCATGAGCACTGGGGCAGAAACCTTTCTGGGCAGAGTGAACAGCAAGTGATCTAGAAGCAGGTGTGTTCTAGCAGGTTTCAGGAAATGAAAGAAGGCCAGGGTGGCCACTGAAAAAAGAGCAAAGAGAGTAGAAGCGAATCCTGCCGTCAGTCAAGTCTGCTAAGTACTTGGGATCTTTTTCTCAGCAAGATGGCAAGCTGTTAGAGGAGGGCCGTGAGCAGGGCGGTGACCAGCGAGGACTGTGTGTAACAGGGTGACTCTGGCTGTTGTGTGGTTAAGTAAGGGAGTGCAATGAATGAGTCCTGAGGTCTGGCGCTCAGGACCCATTCCAATCTCTTTCTCTAGTGCTCCGCAGCCCTGCAGAGACCAGAAAGCGAAAACCACATACCTTGGATTCCTGTGTAGCTGGGCTTCTGGATGGGGCAGATGTAGGTTCCACCAATCGGAAGCACTCACATGAGATTCAGTAAGGGCAATTCTCCCACCTCAGCTTTCTGAGTAGCTGGGACTACAGGTGCACGCCACCAGGCCCGGCTGATTTTTGTATTTTCAGTAAAGACGGGGTTTCGCCATGTTGGCCAGGCTGGTCTCGAACACCTGACCTCAAGTGATCTGCCCACCTTGGCCTCCCAAAGTCCTGGGATTACAGGCTTGGACCACCATGCCAGGTATTATTTTTTCAACTCCATAAATACTTACTTCCCCTCCTAATGTCTCTTCTCAGTTGCCACCCTGCTGTCCTCCTTCCTTCCTCCCTGGGTGATTCCTCACACAGCCTTTTCTTCCCCTGAAGATTTTCCTCTAGTCTTCCAATCCTTTCTGTTTCTCTCAGCCTTTCTTAAGCAGGGCAGTTCAGCTCTAGCATCTCTAATATATAATATGCTTCCGCCCCATCTCAAGATCTGCAAACATCAGACCCTCAGGGGACCAGAATTTATGCTCTCTAGGTAACATTTGAGGGGTTTTAAAAGACAAAGACATTTTTCTTTTATCATTCAACAAGCTAGTACGACTGTTTACCTTTATGGATATTTGGAGGATTCAGTGAGATATCAAATGTGATCTGCCTGGCTTAGTGCCTGACACCTAGCATGTGATTAATAAAAATCAGGCCTTTAAAAAATATATAGACAGGGTCTTACCCTGTCACTCAAGCTGGAGTGCAGTGGTGTGATCCTAGCTCACTGCAACTTTGAACTCCCACCTTTAACCTCCCCAGTAGCTGGGACTACGGGCAAGTGCCACTACACCTGGCTTTTTTTTTTTTTTTTTTTTTTTTTTTGTAGAGATGGGGGTCTCGCTATGTTATCCAGGCTGTGCTCGAACTCCTGGCCTCAAGTGATCCTCGATCCTCCTCAGCCTCCCAAAGTGCTTGGATTACAGGTGTGATCCACTGCACCTGGCCAGAAATCAGTTCTTGCTCTTCCTGACTTTCAGTTCTCATTTACTACGATTTATGATTTTATCTTTTTTATGTTTTAAGATCATGGAGAACAGCTAATTCACAATTGGAAATCATTCCCAGGGAAGCAAAGTTTGACTCCTGCTGGTGTTCCCTGCCCTCTGGGCACATGGACAGGCATGTGTTAGGGTTCAGTACATGCTGGTTGACAAGGACTAGCAAGTGGGTTGTGATTTATTTCAATTGGTTGCCTTGGGAGCCAAACATAGGGGACTGTGCTGATGTATCAAAGCACAATCAAAAAGATCTAAAAGTCTCCTTTGTTATATTTTCATGTCTATCTCACTGTCCTTATCAGTCAGTTTCCACAGAATAGCTAAGAGATTAAAAAGCTTAAACTTAATTTTCTTGCTTAAACTCAATGTTTCAAGAGCCTTCCAACCTGACAGCAGTAAAATATTTAAGTCTATTAGTCTGTGGTTCCAGGAATTTCAGAGAGATGCTTGTGTCAAATGATTTCCAGCAAGGACATATTAAATTGCCTTTATCTCATCTGTCTGTGAGGATCTTGAAATGGAAGCTGTTTATTGGAGGGGTGCAGCCAGACGGTCAGAGCCTTTTTTGAAGTCCTCATCATCCAGCTCTTAGTTTATGACATTTGAAACACTTATTTGACGACAGAAATGGAAGTTAACTATTGGTTCAAATGATTGGCAGTACTTAGCAGGACGAGGTACGTGTAACTCAGACACTGGAATGGATTTTTAAATTAACCTCACTACTGGATCTGCTATTCAGCACCCAGATCTGGGAAAACACTCCCTTAAGAATCTAATGCTAAGTTTTCATTTTAAAGCTGCACCTACCTATTACATTTCCAATCTGGAAATTTTGCCTTGGTAAATCATATTCAGCCATCACTCTGCATATCTCTGCCAGCCACCAAATTACCCTAAATATTGCTCCCTTCCTTGTAGTTCAGATTTGCCTCCACACTCGCTTGCTTGCTTGGTTTTTTTTTTTGTTTTTTTGTTTTTTTTTTTGACAGTCTTGCTCTGTCACCCAGGCTGGAGTGCAGTGGCACGATCTCAGCTCACTGCAACCTCTGCCTCCCAGGTTCAAGCAATTCTCCCGCCTCAGCCCCCCCAAGTAGCTGGGATTACAGGCACATGTCACTATACCCAGCTAATTTTTGTATTTTTAGTAGAGATGGGGTTTCACTATGTTGGCCAGGCTGATCTTGAACTTCTGACCTCAGGTGATCCACCCACCTCAGCCTCCCAAAGTACTGGGATTACAGGCATGAACCACTGTGCCAGGCCTTCTGCACTCCCTTTCGAGATAGACCTTCTGCCTTATTCAATTTCCTAGCCACCATAATGCATGTGCCTTACCTGTGGCAGAAAGAATTCAACAAATATTTAAGCATAAAGGATAAATTAAAAATGAGATCCAAAATTTGGAGTCCACTGAAGTTGTTTGTAACTTTGGAATACAATTCTTGCATTTAGGTTTTAACATCCCAGGAAGCAGATTGAAGTTGTTTGTGTAAGAATACCCCAATTACTCCTCCCCCAAAATTTTCTGTCTTCTCATAGGAAAGCAAAGTGGCCTCACTAAATGATAAGTATGGCCCTGTGTTTAGGGCTATCTGTCCCACCTCCTAAACATCCCTGTACCAAGTGTAACATGCTCCTCTGAGTCCAGGGTCCAGAGGTTTGGACCAAGGGCCATGGTCTGATTGTATTTTCTCAGTAAGGAAATTCTCAACCCAGTCAACATGTTCTACAGCCTGTAAACTAAACTCCGCATTCATAAACAGGCCCCCCAGGATATAGCCATGTAGGAGCCATAGAATCAGAATACTGAAGAGACACAAACATCTTGGATATTACATTGCAATCCACTGTCATTAAAAAGTCGGATTAGGCCAGGCATAACTTTAATTATATGGATCAATAGTAATGATAGCTAAGAAGTCCTCTTAATTGAGCTGGGTTTCTTTTCCCCTTCCTTCCCTTCTTTCCTTTCCTTCCCTTCCTTTCCTTCCTTCCCTTCC
>NW_016811703.1:116495-141319 GCF_001698545.2 Rhinopithecus bieti
CCTTCCTTCCTTTTAAATCTGTAAAAGAAACAAAACTGTATTACTATGCCGTGCTTGGGACTTGTATGCATTCATCGGGTCATAGCCTTCTTGTTATTGTGATGCAATTTTTTAATGAGCAAATGACATAGTATTCCTGGTGGATTCCTCTGGCCAAGATTTCTATTAAGTTAATAGAAGAGATTAAATCAAGGTAATTTAAAAGATTTGTACTCTCTCTAATGCAGTCACTCATTTGTAAATCTAATTACAGTGACGAGTGCTGGGCTTGAGTCACGCTTCTCTAATAGGGAGTAATAGGAAGGTTTTAGTGCTAGGCAGGGCCCACCCTGGAGGAAGGCGGAAATGTCAGTGGTGTGTTCGGGGTTTGATTTCAGTAAAATAGATGCAGTGGAAGCAGGTTAGCACCTTCAGGTGTTCATCGGTGGTAACTACTAAAGAGATCACGGAGGAGCGAGAACCTTTCCTGCCCTCTCCTCATACATTCTATAAATGAATAGGCTAACATAAAGAGAGTTCCCAGCTGGAAAATTAAAAATATTGCATAACCATACCATCCAGGCTAGCAGGAACGTCTCAGAAAGAATGGCCTTGTGTTTGAGGTGGACGATAGGGCTTGGAGGAAGTAGGGAAGGGCTGCCCTCTGATGGGGGCAGGAGGTGGCCTGGAGTGGGAGAGCCTCTCCATTGCACATCCACCTGTTTAAAAATTCTACTTGACTTTTCTCCTCTTTCTCTTTCTATCGGTTGGAAATTAGTTTGCACGGAAACATTTGAAATGCAGAGAGGTCTGGGAGTCTGTAATCACTGCTATATCCATGGAACTTACTCTAATCACGAATTTCTCAATGTGATGAGGCAGGGAGAGGTAGTGGAAGGTAGTCTAACTGTCTGTTTCTCACCTTTCATGTAGATACTAAATTTTTCATTCAAAAAATCAATTAATGGATATATTAAGTTATACAATTTACTACCAAAAACACTGTCAAATAGAAACTGGAGAAAGTGGTGCCTTTGGGGGAATGGAAGAAGATGAGGAGATTCTAAACTTCCCCTTTTAGAAGCTTCTAAATGGCTTGATTTCCTTTTCCTTCTGTCACATGCAGGTGTGACTTTAATGAAAACAAAAGAACTAGTTTAAAATAATTTTAAAAGTTCACTCTTGTCAAGAAGTGAAATTGACATGTTAAAGGGGTATGTACCTTTAAACATTTTCAAAATCCTGCTCAATGACCTGCAAAACATGTCTATAATAACATTACTGCTACCAATACTGTAAGAGAGTTCTTATTCCACGTCATCAAGGTAAGATATTTTTAATTTTTAAATTGCTACTTTTCAGATCAAAAAAATGTTCTGTATATATTTCATTGTGTAAATTTTCCCTAGATATTTGATGATGATTGATTATTTTTTTTAGCCCAGTTAGTGAGTTTAATATTTTTTTAACCCTAGCTTTAACCCTTGCAGAGTTTGCTAAGAAAGTATGGGATGTGCTGCTGGGTCCCGAAAGCCAGTAGTTGGACTCCTGGACATGAGGACTGATGATTCTGTGGTCTATTGGTTGATGCAATTTGGGAGACAGGAAGTGGCCAACTGGCCTAGATGCTCTTTTGCTGTACCCCAACTGTTACGTTTATATTTGCCCCCCTCTCTCTCCTGCTCTCCAATCACCACCTCTAAGGTCAAGGTGAATTGCAACCCAACTCCCACTCCTGTCCTCTGTTACTTATGTTTTGGGCTATGATCCGCCAGTCAAACATTTCATTGCTTTTCTTTTAGGGATTTCCCATTACTTTTGTTCAATTGAGACCATACTGTCTTATTTACTGGCGTATTGAAAATATATACTTCATGTTATTTCTAGGGAATTAGATGCAGAGGGTGTATGAGTCTATTTTATGTTGCTATAAAAAGGTACTTGAGGCTGGGTAATTGATAAAGAAAAGATGCTCACCGTTCTGTAGGCTATACAAGCATGGCACCAGCATCTGCTCAGCTTCTTGTGAGGCCTCAGGAAACTTTTATTCATGGTTGAAGGTGAATGCAGAGCAGGTGTATCACATGGTGAGAAAGGGAGCAAGAGAGAGAGAGAAGTTACCAAGCCCTTTTAAACAATCAGATCTTGCAGTAACTGATAGAGCAAGAACTCGTTCATTACCACCATGGGGAGCACACCAAGCTATTCCTGAGCAATCTGCTCCCATGACCCAAATACTTCCCACTAGGTCCACCTCCAGCATTGGTGGTCACATTTCAACATGAGATTTGGAGGGGACGAAACATCCAAACTCTATTAGAGGGATAGTTTGCTCAGTCAGCCATCTTTCTCTAGTCTCCTGGTGGTACAATGCCATCCCGTCAGGGGTACATTTGAGATAGACAGATAGATGGGTAAACGCATATTGATTTCAAACCATTCCAATCACAATCTACTCAATGATTGTCTACTCAAGGGTGAGGACAAAGTGGGAATTGAAAACCAAGTGGCCCACAGAATGAGCTTCTGGCTATGCTCAGTGTGAGTCTAGGGTTTTAAGATGCGTATTTTTGGGGGGTACAGCGTGACCTCTGAATGCAAGCCAACCACTTCATCTGGTGCTTAGCTGAAGAAACAATGACCTGTTCCAACATGGAGGAACAGTTATGCCGGAATTACACAATTACCATAGGTTGCTCTTCAATGTAGTGGCTTCCTACAGAGTTCTCAATGGTAGTTTTGACTATAGGATATTTCACCTTTACACATTGACTTTAGAACCCACCCTCCACCCACAACATGAAAGGCATAACTCTATTGTATGAGCATGATCATTTTGAAAATTTGAGAAATAATGAAGTATTTGAGAAAAACATCTAGTCAAGATCATTGTGGAAGAAAATTTTGCTCTGAGGGCAAGATACATAGAGAAATGAGATAGGAAGTGATTTGGGAGCATGAAAACAGTAAGTCAGACAGCAGCGGCAGGTGGAAACTGACAACTCAGGAAAGGAGTTGAGGTTCCTGCCTGCAACCTAATGGGAGCCCCACCAGACACGAGCTAGGGTAACCCACAACTCTGAAATTGACCAAATGGGACTTTGGGGCTTGGTCTGAAAACCATATTTCAATCTTTTAAATTTAATTTTGCTTTTATTTTTTGTAGATAGGAGGTTTGGTTGTGTTGCCCAGGCTGGTCTCGAACTCCTGGCCTTATGAAATTCAACTTCCTTGATCTCCCAAAGCACTGGGATTACAGGCATGTGCCACCACACCCAGCCCATATTATAATCTTTCGTGTTATATTTACTGAAAAATATATTCTAAGTTCTAGCAACCGTCTTTATTTAGTCAAAATATTGGCTATTTGTGTTTTTGTTTCCAGATTCCTGTCAGCAATTTAATATTGATTTTTGCCATCTGTCACTTAGCTGTGTCTCTCAGATTTGTTTCAACTATGAAATTGCTACAAATGTACTTATCTAAATCATAGATAAATATATTAAACAGGGCAGAACAAAGATGAGAATTGTGTGATGCTTTGCAAGAGGGCACACCACCCCCTGTCGTTTATAACCTGTAGAATTTTTTGGAATGAAAGGATTTTTCAGAACACTGAATGCAACATACATATTGCTGAGACACAAAGACCTAGAAAGTGGGTTGACTGGTTCAATATCATACAACTAGTTATCCATTTGTTAAGAAATTCATGTGTGTGTATTTTGTTTAATCTCTTACGTGAACTGACTTTTGGTGGAAAAGCCTGGATACTCCCCAACACCAAGGCCAGGACTGCTTTCCACTGATTCCTTTGATAATGCATAATTAATCATCACTGTTGAATAGAGTTGTTTATATGGTTCTCAAAGCCCCTGATATGGTTTGGCTCTGTATCCCCACCCAAATCTCATCTTGTAGCTCCCATAATTCCCATGAGTTGTGGGAGGGACCCAGTGGAAGATAATTGAATCATGGGGGAAAGTCTTTCCCATCCTGTTTTTGTAATAGTGAGTAAGTCTCATGAGATCTGATCATTTTATAAAGAGGAGTTCCCCTGCATGAGCTCTCTCGCTCTTTGCCTGCTGCCATCCATGTAAGATGTGACTTGCTTCTCCTTGCCTTCCACCATGATTGTGAGGCCTCCCCAGCCTTGTGAAACTTTAAGTCCAACAAACCTCTATTTTTTGTAAAATGCCCAGTCTTGGGTATGTCTTATCAGCAGTGTGAAAATGGACTCATATAGCCCCTATGTCACTTTTATCTATATGTAAGGATATCATGGAATATTCTGTAAAATACTTTTGTTAATATTAACATAAATTTGACTGTACCCTTCTCCTGCCCTAATCAGTCAATGATTATATGGACTTAACTTGACATTGCTTGGGTATTAATATATTTTTCACTCCATCTTCAGTCCTATTCCATTCTGTTATTCATTAAATTGAGGAAATCTTATCCATTGTGATGATTCCCAGAAATATATCATCAGCCCCTATGTTTCCTCAGAGGTTCAAACTTTTCTCTTCCTATCTGTACTACAGACTTGGTAGAGTTTGGATGTGTGTCTACTCTGGATCTCACATTGAATTGTAAGCCCCAGTGTTGGTAGTGGGGCCTGGTGGGAGGTGATCGGATCATGGAAGCAGACTTCTGAACAGCTTAGCACCATCCTCTTGGTGCTGCCCTTGTGAGAGTGAGTTCATGAGATCTTTTTTTGTTTTTTGGTTTTTGTTTTTGTTTTGAGACAGGGTCTTACTCTGTCACTCAGGCTGGAGTTCAGTGGAGTGCATGGCTCACTGTGGCCTCAAACTCCCAGGCTCAAGTGATACTCCCACCTCAGCCTCTACAATAGCTGGGACTACAGATGTGCACTACCGGGCCTGGCTAATTTTTATATTTTTTGTAGAGATGGGGTTTTACCATGTTGCCCAGGCTGGTCTCAAACTCCTGGCCTCAAGTGATCTGTCTGCCTTGGCCTCCCAAAGTAATGGGATTACAGACGCAAGCCACTGCACCTGGCCAGATATAGTCTTTTCTGCTTTCACTATGGGAAGTGCCTGTTCATACTTCACCTTCCACCATGAATAAAAACTTCCTGAGGCTTCCCCAGAAGCAGATGCCAGCATTTTGCTTCCTCTACAACCTGCAGAACCATGAGCAAATTAAACTTCTTTTCTTATAAATTACCTAGCCTCAGGTATTTCTTTGTAGCAATGTAAGAATAGCCTAACACAAGACATCAGGCTCAATGCATCAAAAACTAATTATCTTCTCTTTGCCAATCCCACTTCTAGATCTCATTTCTGCTATGATACCATCGAAGCTGACCCAATTTTTTAGGCTGAAAACCTGTTTCAATTGCCTGCTTTACCTATTTGTTCATCAAGTTGTATCAATTCTATCTCCAAGAAATTATAATTTAGATGCTCATTTTATCTCATTTTGATAACCACAGTAGGCTTTAAATTGATTTCCATGTTCCCATGCCTCCAGCCTCCATTGCCCTCTCCAGAATGTTCTTTCTACAAAATCAACTCAGTTTTTGCTAAGCTGGGCACCTCTAAAACCTCTAAAAATTTTGAAATATGCTAAAAGATTTTCCATTTTAAAAAAAAAGGTAGGCAGAATTTTAAGATGGATCTCCAGGATTCCTGACCCCTGGTTTCTCAATCAAATACTAATCTACTTACTGCTGTAAAGGGATTTTGCAGATGTGATTAAAGTCTCAAATCCACTGGCTTTAAGATCGAATGATTATCCTGGTGGACCTGACCAAATCACATGAATGCTTTACCTGCAGAGTTTTCCCCATCAGTCAGAGAAGGAAGGACAGAGACATGTGCTCTGGTCAGCCCAGAAAGCAAACCTCCATACTATGAAAGGGACCTCTTAGAGCTGAGATCAACCCCCAGGTGACAGCCAGCAAGTAGATCGGGATTTCAGTTCTACAACATTGAAGAACTGATTTGTGGCACTATTCACAGTTGTGAAGATTTGGAATCAGCCTAAGCGTCCATCAAGGCGTGAATGGATAAAGAAAATGCGATACAGCCGGGCTCTGTGGCTCACGCCTGTAATCCCAGCACTTTGGGAGGCTGAGGCAGGCAGATCACCTGAGGCTGGCAGTTGGAGACCAGCCTGACCAACATGGAGAAACTCCATCTCTACTAAAAATACAAATTTAGCCAGGAGTGGTGGTGCATGCCTGTAATGCCAGCTACTTGGGAGGCTGAGACAGGAGAATCGCTTGAATCCGGGAGGCGGAGGTTGCGGTGAGCTGAGATTGCACCATTGCACTCCAGCCTGGGCAACAAGAGTGAAACTGCAAAAGAGAGAGAGAGAGAGAGAAGGGAGGGAGGAAGGAAGGAAGGAAGGAAAGAAATGTGATATATATGTGTCCTTACTTATAGGTGGGAACTAAACATTGAGCACACATGGACATAAACATTGGAATAATAGACATTGTGGACTACTAGAGGGAGGAGAGAGGGAGTAGTGGGTTGAAAAACTACCTATTGGGTATACTATGCTCACTACCTGAGTGCAATATACCCGTGTAACAAGCCTGTACCTGCACCCGTTGTATCTAAAATAAAAGTTGAAGTTTTAAAAATAAGAAAATAAAATAATAAGGTGGTGTCATCTAAAATAAAAGAAAGAAAACGTATATATATAGTGTGGTATATGTATACACACATATACCTATATATTCTGTGTGTGTGTGTGTGTGTATATATACACATTAAGTGAAACAACTCAAAAACAGAAGGTCAAATACCAAATGTTCTCACTTAGAAGCTAAACAATGTGTACACAAGGATATCAGGTGTGGAATAGACACTGGAGACTTGGAAGGTTGGGATGGGGTGAGGGATGAGAAATTACCTCGTGGGTGCAATGTACATTATTTGGGTGATGGCTACACTAAAATCCCAGACTTCACCACTATGCAACATATCCATGTAACAAAGCTGCACTTGTACCCCTTAAATTTATACAATTAAAACAAGAGAATGAGCTTGGTGGTGGATTTTCTCCCAGAGCCTCCAAACAGGAACTCCCCTTGGCCCACACCTTGATTTTAACTTTGTGAGAATCTCAGCAGACAAACCCATGATGCTGTGGCAGACTTCTGACCTGCAGAATTGTGAGCTACTAAGGGATCTTTTTTTTTTTTTTTAATTTTTTATTTTTTAACATAGTCTTTTTCTGTCACCCAGGCTGGAGTGCACTGGTATAATCACAGCTCACTGCAGCCTCAACCTCCTGGACTATTGATCCTCCAGCCTCAGCCTCCTGAGTAGCTGGGACTACAGGCATGCGCCACCACACCTGGCTAAATCTCTTTTGTATTTTTTGTAGAGATGGGGTTTCACCATGTTGCCCAGGCTAGTCTCAATATCCAGGGGTCAAGTGATCCTCCAGCCTCAACCTCCCAAAGTGCTGGGATTACAGGCATGAGCCACTGTGCCCAGCCACAGGCTTTATTTTAAGCCACTAAACACATGGTCATTTGTTACACGCAAGTAAAAGACTAATAACTACATTTTGTACATACTGAGTTAAGCTTAACACATTTCTTTATTTCCAAAATTCTCAAGTGTATATCGATGCCCATTGATGTTCTTATGAGTTTCCAAGAAGGAAATCCAGTATGACGTGTTTCCTAAACCATACTGAGCACAGCATTGGGATGGGACACTGTCCCAAACACCATTTTGGGAAACTTCCTGTAGAATCATTCTCCTTCCCTTAATTTAATACCTGCGATGGCTTTCTATCATTTACCCAATAATATTCAAATATCTTAATTTGGCTTTTGGGGACCTGCACACTCTAGTCTAATCCCAGCCTACATTTCTAGCTTTGGCCCCTCATTTTCCCACATCCAACTGGGCTCACCCTTCTAGACCAAGTTGTATCAGTTCAAACTTCTCTGACTCTACCCGTCGCATTTTTTGAGACACATTCAAATATCACTTTTGTGACACGTTCCCCACACTCCCAGGCAGATAATGTTTGCCGTGCTTTTAAAGCTTCCCTTGTGCTTTGCGTGTAGAGCCCTTATGTTCATGTCGTGTTGTGTAAGAGTTACAGTTCACCTCCTCCTACCCAACCGTGAGCTCCTTCGGGGAAGAGGCTCTGTCGCACCCATCTCGGCATCCTTCATGACGGACACGGACATGAGGCTTAATTATCTGTCCCTGGATATATTCCTTTTTCCTTTATAAAAATTGAGGTAACATTAACTTGTCTGTAATCATCTACCTCTTTTCTCCCCTTGAATTAAATTTTCAAGGTTTTCTTTTCTTTTTTTTTTTTTCTTTTCCGGTGGTGACCAATTAGGAGAAGTGGATAGAGAAATGGAGAGTGAGGAATATTGAGGCAATCTTAGGGAATAAGAATGAGGGAAAGATCAATGTGTGAAAAAGGGTTTATTTTTTCTTTTATTTATTTATTTTTTTGAGGCAGAGTCTTGCTCTGTTGCACAGGCTGGAGTGCCATGGCACCATCTCGGCTCACTGCAACCTCTGCCTTCTGAGTTCAAGTGATCCTCTTGCCTCAGCCTCCTGAGTATCTGGGATTACAGGCACCCGTTACTGCACCCAGCTCATTTTTGCATTTTTAGTAAGATGGGGTTTCTCCATGTCGGCCAGGCTGGTCTTGAACTCCTGACCTCAGGTGAGCCACCTGCCTAGGCCTCCCAAACTGCTGGGATTACAGGCATGCGCCACCACACCTGGCCTGAAAAAGAGTTTTGGAAACTGAAAATCTAACTACTCTTATCTCTTCCAGAAAGGCGTCCCCCTTGAGCATTGTTTTCTCTTTCACACCCCAACTTTGCGGCCTGTTTTCTTTTTGTCTCTGACTTCACAGGGGCCATGCATAACTCTGACTTTATTTCAGACTCAGCCCATCCCCACTGCCTGTTCCACATGTAGCCATCTAAGAGTGTTTCACATTCTATGTAAGAATCAGTGCCCTTTTGATATTCAGTGTCAAAGCCATGTCAAGCAAACAGAAACGGTGCACTATTAAAATGATTCTCTTCCTCCCTTGTTTTTCTATGTTGAGGACTTATTTTAAATGCTTCTATCTAACATAGAAGCTGATGATGCTGACCACACTTCCATCGACTTTTCTACATGCCTGGCTTCCTTTGCAGTTAAGCTGGCTGTAAGTCTGCACATTAGAATCTAGGGAGAGGTAACCAAAGTTGCTTTAAGTGTTGGTCCATAAGAGATCCCATACAGTCCTTGTATTCTCTCTTCCCCTGCCACAGTGGCCTTGGAGGCCCTGTGTTCTAGAGAGCATGGTGGCTCACGCCTGTAATCCCACTACTTTGGGAGGCCAAGGTGGGCATATTCCTGAGGTCAGGAGTTCGAGACCAGCCTGGCCAACATAGTGAAACCCCATCTCTACCAAAACTACAAAAATTAGCTGGGTGTGGTGGCACATGCCTGTAATCCCAGCTACTTGGGAGGCTGAGGCAGAAGAATCGCTTGAGCCCAGGAGGTGGAGGTTGCAGTGAGCCGAGATGACGCTACTGCACTCCAGCCTGGATGACAGAGTGAGACTCTGACTCAAAAAAAAATAAACAAATAAAATAAAAATAAAATAAAATAAATGAGAGCCAACTGATCTAAGTGACTTTGTGCGAAGCTGTTACTGATTTCACACCACCAAAATTTGGCCGGGGGTGGTGGCTCACACCTATCATCCCAGTGCTTTGGGAGGCTAAGATGGGAGGATTCACTTGAGGCCAGTAGTTTGAGATCAGCCTGGCAACACAGGGAGATCCCTTCTCTATAAAAAAAATAAATAAATAAAAATTAGCCTGGCATGGTGGCGCGTGTCTGTAGTCTCAGCTACTTGGGAGGCTGAGACAGGAGGATCACTAGAGTCCAGGAGTTCTAGGCTGCAGTAAGCTATGGTTGCACCACTGCACTCCAGCCTGGGTGACAGAGTGAGACCCTGTCTCTTAAAAATAAGGAAGTAAAGCCACTGAAATTTCAGGGTTTTGTCATTCTTATAGCAGAGCCAAGCCAGTTTGAGTTTAGCCTGACTTATACATTTAAGTAAATGTATACTTATACTTCAAAATTGTCCACAAGAATTCACTGGTTGCAAATAAAAAAAGTAAAAATAGAAGATTACTTGGAAAGAAGTCATTCAAGAATCTCTGCAATTTTTTTTCAAGTGAAGCTTTGTTGTTAAAATTTAAATGCTAAACAAATGCTATAGACGCTCCAGATTACAATTAAAGCAATTGGAAGGAAATAGATTTCCCACGCACAGATATAAATTTATCCAAGAACTAGGTTGTACCCCTTCCAGTATTCTTTCAAAACTCTTAATTATAGAGATTACTAGCTCAAGGAACAGGAGGTTAAACATCTGCTTCCTCAAATGAAGCCAAAAGCTTGAAACAAATTGGCTGAATCATACTTAAAGGAAAGAATGAGAGGCTAAAATTAAACATCTCCACCAGCATCTCATACTTCTTCTGATGAAATAGTCTTGTACATCAAGTACTTAATGGAGAGGGGCACAGTTAGGCGGTGGGGGCACCTTTGAGAGAAGCCCTTCATGAATCGTTTTATTCCGTTTCTCTCTTCACATACACAATCTGATCATTTCACCATCTTTTGTGAACAGCTTACAGTAGTTTCAAACCTGAACCCTTGTCTGGCTCTTGTCCTTTGAGAGCCTTGCACCAGAGACAGTTTTTTCTACACTGCGATTAAAGAGATGGGAAATGCACCTTGTCCTTGGTTCCTTCTCTCCCGGCCTTCCTTGATCTGGTACCTGAAATGTCAGCATTTATTACTTTGGTGATAAAAGTTAAAGGTTTTTTATTTTCTCTCTTTCTCCCTTTCCCTCCCTCCCTCCCTTCCTTCCTTCCTTCCTTTTTTCTTTCTTTCTTCTTTCTTAGATGGAGTCTTGCTCTGTCGACCGGGCTGGAGTGCAGTGGCATGGTCTTGGCTCACTGCAACCTCCACCTCCTGGGTTGAAGTGATTCTCATGCCTCAGCCTCCCAAGTAGCTGGGATTACAGGCACTGGCCACCACGCCCGACTAATTTTTGTATTTTTGTAGAGACAGGGTTTCACCATATTGGCCAGGCTGGTCTCGAACTTCTGATCTCAAGTGATCCACCTGCCTCAGCCTCCCAAAGTGCTGGGATTGCAGAGTGAGTCAGTGAGCCAGGCTTATGATTTTTGAAAGCTATTATGAGAATACATGTATCACTGCCTATGAGTTACACATCACAGGAGATTTCCACCCATCTGGACTGGTACCTGAAACAGAAGACTAAACAGGAATGCTGGAAACAAGGGAGGGAGGACAGAGGGAGGATGGAAAGAACAGGAAGGAGGAAGGATGAAGGATGAGGATGATAAAGTCAAATTCTTGCCTTTCACAGTCCTACCCTGGGATTTAGTGATGTGCTGCCTGTCCCAGAGAAGGGCCACAGAGCTGTCTTTCAGTGTTGAGTCGTGCTTTCCTTTGACACACCTCTAGGTTTGATTTTCATCGTGGAATCTCAGAAATACCCCAAACATAAAAAGGTTTGTCTGTGCTTTGTCAAGAATGTTTATCTCCCTTTCTGGCCTTTCTAAATCTGTGCAGAAGCATACACATTGATTAATAAAGCTTTGATTTTAGCTCTAGTATTCATTTTTTTCTATTCATTATTTTTTTCATTCTCTACATTCCGTATAACATATAAAGAAGGTAACTTTAAAATTTTTCATCCAGAAATACTACTAAAATTTATTTGACTTTTATTGATAGATCTTTCTTTCTCTTTTTGAGGGTGAGTGAGGAGAGATGGGGTTTCGTCATGTTAGCCAGGCTGGTCTTGAACTGCTGAGCTCAAGAGATCCTCCTGTCTTAGCCTCTCAAAATGCTGGGACTACAGGTGTGCACCACCTTGCCCAGCCAGATCTTTCTTTAGAAAAAAATATAGTGGTCATTTAAAAAGTGTTTTTTAAATGGACATATATTCTATAATTGCACTTTGCAAGGCATTTAAAACTTACCTATGTTAAAATATTATATTCTTATTACTTTTAATTATTACTAAGAAATTGGCTAACAGACTCTATTCTTATATTAAATGAATGTTAGAAATCTAGTATAAGTAATGATAAAACAGCATGTTCATTAATGAATAAAGAGATAATTGACCAAACAAATGAGTCTGATTTTTAAGCATCCACCATTCCTCTGCAGCATTATGAGGACAATATGTTAACAAAGCAAGGAAAAGCCACATTTAATTTCCACCCGTATGAATCACTCCAGGGAAGAAGGATAGACTTCAGTGTTGTCCTTTTGCCTTTTGCTTAGAACCAAAAGAATCAAAGCCTTCCTTTCCCTACCTCTTATCACCCCTAGCTGTTCATATCTCGCTATTCCAATGCAAAAGAATTCCATTCATCAACAAGAGGCAACATAACAGCAAAGGCAGGTAGGTGTTGCAAGGGGATGAAAGTTTGTGTCTCCCCCAGATTCAAATGCAGAAACCCTAACCCCCAAGGCAATGGCATTAGGAGGTGGAGCTTTGGAGAGATAATTAGGTCATTAGTCTGGAGCCTTCCTGCATGGGATTTGTGCCCTTCTAAGCAGAGACCAGAGAGCTGGCTAGTTTTCTTTCTGCCATGTCATGGCACAAGAAGTCCACAAGCTACAATAAAGAGAATCCTTACCAGTGCCTGACCATGCTGGACACTGATCTCAGCCTTTCAGCCTCCAGAACTGTGAGAAACAAATGTCTGTTGTTAAAGCCTCCCAGTATATGGCATTTTGTTACAGCATCTCAAGCTAAGACAGGTGTTTGCCTCAAGTTTTTCTCAAACGGGACAGCAGCTTCTGTACCAGGTGCTGGGGTGAGGGGAGGGTGGACAGATGGAGAGAGTCGTGCCCATCACTGCAGCCCTGGGGCAGGGTGAGTCTGAAATTCTGCCTCCACATTAAAGTGGCCCTTTCAGCCTCCAGTGAAAGTTCCTCCACTGCCACAATAAAATGTACTTAGACACGACCAAGCTTAACTGTTCCTCTTCTGCTCAGGGAGTGGAGGTGAGAGGGCTTCTTATATGTATAGGCATTCGGCAACTTTTATCTTATTTCTGAGATGGGAAATTCTGTGTGAACACACGTACCTCAGGGAAAAAATAAATAAAAAGATTATTAAATGGTTTACTGAAGATCAATACAAGGATTAGTGTCATTCAGGGCCTATTTCGTGGGCTGGGCATTGAAGGGAGGAATATCTAAACCAGAGGCAATACTGGTAATCCCGAGTCTTCGGAGAGAACCCAGAGAGGTGGTAAACCAGTAGTCTGAGCTGGGAAGAAGATGTGGTTTCACTGGATCAGAAATCCTCAGCCAGGTTCGGGTGCGGTGGCTCATACCTGCAATCCCAGCACTTTGGGAGGCCAAGGCGGATGTATTACTTGAGGTCAGGAGTTCAAGACCAGCCTGGCCAAAGTAATGAAACCCCGTCTCTACTAAAAAATACAAAAATTAGTTGGGCATGGTGGCATGTGCCTGTAATCCCAGCTACTCAGGAGGCTGAGGTAGGAAAGACTCTTGAACCTGGGAGACGGAGGTTGTAGTGAACTGAGATCGTGCCACTGCAGTCCAGCCTAGGTGACAGAGTGAGACTCCATCTCAAAGAAAAAAAAAAAAAGAAATCTCCAGCCTAAAGGTCGAAGAGACATCACAGAAGCCTGCTTTAGGAACATAGTCTGTCAGGGCGCGTCAGCTTAGAAAGAATGAGAAGTAAGTTTCCTGGAAACTGTGAAATTCAACCATGATGGTGCTTTCATTGTAGTCCCATGATCACTGATAAAACTACCCTAGAATAAAAGGTGGAAATGCTGAACTTTGCTGCTGAATATTTGTCAGGTAAACCAAAGGGGAACAGAGGGGACTTGGATAGGAATTCCAGGATTAGAGACACAGAAATCCCCAGGTAGGGTGAGTGAGGGACAGACCTGGAGTATTAGAGCCTCAAAGACAGAGACCACCTCATTCAGCACACTTTTCACATTTGAGAGGTGTTCTTTTATGAGACGGTCAGTTGCAACTGCAAGAGGGGATAGAGGAGAGGTTCAGGGAGACAAAGTGTATTTTTATTTTCTTTTATTATTATTATTGTTATTTTGAGATGGAGTCTCACTCTGTCGCCCAGGCTGGAGTGCAGTGGCACGATCTCGGCTCACTGCAAGCTCCACCTCCTGGGTTCACACCATTCTCCTGCCTCAGTTTCCCGAGTAGCTGGGACTACAGGCGCCCGTCGCCACACCCGGCTAATTTTTTATATTTTTAGTAGAGACAGGATTTCACCATGTTAGCCAGGATGGTCTCGATCTCCTGACCTCGTGATCTGCCCACCTCGGCCTCCTAAAGTGCTGGGATTACAGGCATGAGCCACCGCGCCCGGCCTATTTTTTGGTATTATTTTATATTTTGTTTTGAGACAGAGTCTTGCTCTGTTACCCAGAAGTGGAGTGGCGTGATCACTGCAGCCTCAAACTCCTGGGCTCAAGGGCTCCTCCGACCTCAACTTCCTGAGTGACTACAGGTGCACACCGTCAAGCCCTGCTAATTTTATGGGTTTTTTTTATTTTTTGCAGAGACAAGGTTGTTGTCTCTATGTTGCCTAGGCTGGTCTCAAACTCCTGATTTCAAGTGATCCTCTTACCTCAGCCTCCCAAAGGGCTGGGATTACAGGAGTGAGTCACTGTGTCTGGCAAAACATGACTTATTATACTCACAGGCTCAAGAGATAGGAGGTATGGCAGGTCATGCAGGATCACGTGGGGAAGCCTCAGGATGCTCAGGAGGTAGAACACAGGAGCAGGGGTAACGTGGAGGCTATACAGCCTTGTTGGACTTCTGGGGGAAAGTCAAGGCAGGGAGAAGGAAACAATTTACGACTGGCTAATTGGAAAAATTTCAGCAGCTCTAGGCTATAGGTTACAGGGGTGGTCCTAATTGCCTGGTACTTCTCCTGGGACAGTTAAGGCAGAAGAGTGCCGCCTCCTGGGTTGGAGGGATTGGATGGAGGAGGGTGACTCTGGATTGGTTAGTTTGAATAATAAGGGCATGCTTTTCCTGGCTGACCTTTGCTGTCTCTAAGAACTGACTAGCTCTGGGACGGGCAGTCTCTTCCCAGCCAGAAAGATTTTTAAGATGTCAACACATCCTACTGTACTGAAAATAAAAAAGTATAGAAACAACACAAAATCAAACAATACAGAAGCCTAAAAATGAAACATGAACCATCTTATCCACACCCTCTCCAACCCCCGTGTGCAATTCCATCTCATCTGAAGTTAGGTTGGCACTTGAATGTGTGTTCTTCCACATCTGCTCCGTGCAAACACAGGTGCAAAAACATGTTATACCCAAATGCAGGTTTTTAAAATAAAAATGAATTCTCACCCTGTACATCTCTTTTCATTTACTTTTCAGTTGAGTTTGTTTCATGAATAGCCTTCAACATTAATACAAGTAGATGTAACTTTACTTTTAATCAATGCTTCTGGTTTATAGGGTGGATATCCTAATTTATCCAACCACTGTCTCTTTGCAGAAATAAAGGTTATTTTCAGGTTTGTTTCTTTTACAAAATAACTGCACATAAGCTTCCATAAATACTTGTGTTCATAAATACTCATGTTTTCATGCCTCCATTTTCCAGTGGGATTGTTGCATCAATGGATGCATTGTAAATGTTAATTGATAGAGGAGATAGTGACCGATTTCTTCTTCAGAATGTTTTAGCAATTGAACCTGAGATCAGCAGTGCGTGGAAGTGCCAATTTTTAAATTTTTTATAATTTTTAGGAGGGAATCTAGCTCTGTCACCCAACCTGGAGTGCGGTGGTACAATCATGGCTCACTGCAGCCTCCAACTTATGGGCTCAAAGGATCCTCCTGCTTCAGCCTCTGCAGTAGCTGGGACTACAGGCACATGCCACCACGTCCAGCTAATTAAGTAAAATTTTTTTAGAGACAAGGTCTCAGTATATTGTTCAGGCTGATGTTGAACTCCTGGCTTCAAGTGATCCACCCACCGTGGCCTCCCAAAGTGCTGTGATTACAGGCAGGAGCCACACCATGCCTGGCTCTGAAAGTGTCAGTTTTATTAGTTTTACCATATCCTGGTCATCACTGGATGTTATAATGTTTTAATGTTTACAAATCTGATGCACGATCATTTATAATTTTTCTAATTTACGGTTTTCCAACTAATAACACTGAGCATCTCAGGCAAAAAAATAAATAAAACAAACAAAACCAAACCCTCTCCTTAATTATAGCTTATAAGACCTATGAGAACCATGTTTTTCCTTTCTTTTTTATTTTTTTGAGAAGGAGTCTCGCTCTGTTGCCCAGGCTGGAGTGCAGTAGTGTGATCTCGGTTCACTGCAACCTCCACCTCTTGGGTTCAAGTGATTCTCCTGCCTCAGCCCCCCGAATAGCTGGGACTACAGGTGTGTGCCATCACACCCACCTAATGTTTGTATTTTTAGTAGAGATGGGGTTTCACATGTCGGCCAGGCTGGTATTGAACTCCTGGCCTCTGGTGATCACCTGCCTCAGCCTCCCAAAGTGTTGGGATTACAGGTGTGAGCCACTGTGTCTGGCCAAGAACCACATTTTTTCTCTTTATTTATTATTTGTAAGAGGCCAAGAGAAAAATAAGGTTTATTTGCATTGAGGAAGCTGCACGTGTTACTACACAGTAATACGTAAGTGCAGATGCTTGCTTTTGCCTGACATGCCTGTGTTATCCAGCTTCTGTCTTCCTGGAATATAAGATGAAATAAAACTGGCTATTTCCAAATTCATTTGATCCAGGCTGTGTACAGGATATTGCAAAAATTCTGTTTGTTATTTACTCATCTTGGGAGATAATGAGAAAAGAAGAGCTGTCAGTTTCTTCCTTCTGACTGTTGTAATTTATTTTCTTTGAGGAGTTAACATTACATTGAATCTGTTTGACTATTGATTATAGTTTGGTTTACAGCATGCTATAATTTTGTGCTGTCTTTGAGAGCTGAGGACGCCAGTGGTCCGTGATTCTCGGAATTGTTAAAGCTTGTCTCACTACACAGTATGGATCAGGGAACAATAAAATTAAGCCCTGGTTTATCTGAGTGAGTCTAAGGGCAAATAAACCCGTGAGGGCTAATCCCTTAGTTTCTGGTATAGTGGCCTTAGGGGGGATATTAATGAGGTGGCAGCAGCCCTCTTCTAAGAGCCAGGAATAGTGTCCGAGATCAGTGTAAGGTGGTGGGATGCGGGTGGAGGATGCTCAAGTGATGTGAGACAGGAGACCGACCGGACTTGTTTTCCAGCCGTGACCCTGCTGACTAGAACAGGCTCTGGTTGAAATGGTGCAATGAAAAAGGCAGATGGCTACGAAAGTGACCTCCAGTTATCCTGCCTGCTCATTAGCATAATGAGCTACACTCCCACCAGCAACATGACAGTATACAAATGCCATGGCAACGACTCAGAAGTTATCACCCCTTTTCTAGAGATTTCTGAATATCCTCCCTTAATTTGCATGTAATTAAAAGTAGGTGTAAATACAGCAAGCTACAGCCCACAGGTGCTGACTCTGGGCGCACTGCCTATGGGTTAACTCTGCTCTACGAAGAGCAGCATTGGTTCAATAACAGATGCTTTCTCTCACCACCAGCTTGCCCTTGAATTCTTTCTTGGGAGAAGTCAACAACTTTCCTAAGGCTAAGCTCTAATTTGGGTGCTCCCCTGCCTTGCATCAGTTGTATCAGGCAGGGCTCTCCAGAGAAACAGAATCCAATAGGATATCTATCTATCTCTCTATCTATCTCTCTATCTATCTATCTATCTATCTATCTATCTATCTATCTATCTATCAATCATCTATTGTGAGTTTTGTTTTAAGCAAACTGCTTATATGATTGAGGGGCTGGTAAGTCTAAACTGTGTAGGTCAGCATAGCAGCCTAGAATTTCAGGCAAGAGTCAATATTGTATCTATCTATCTATCTATCTATCTATCTATCTATCTATCTCTCTATCTATCTATCTATCTATCTATCTATCTATCTATCTATCATCTATTGTGAGTTTTGTTTTAAGCAAACTGCTTATATGATTGAGGGGCTGGTAAGTCTAAACTGTGTAGGTCAGCATAGCAGCCTAGAATTTCAGGCAAGAGTCAATATTGTANCTAATTTGGGTGCTCCCCTGCCTTGCATCAGTTGTATCAGGCAGGGCTCTCCAGAGAAACAGAATCCAATAGGATATCTATCTATCTCTCTATCTATCTCTCTATCTCTCTATCTATCTATCTCTCTATCTATCTATCTATCTATCTATCTATCTATCTATCTATCAATCATCTATTGTGAGTTTTGTTTTAAGCAAACTGCTTATATGATTGAGGGGCTGGTAAGTCTAAACTGTGTAGGTCAGCATAGCAGCCTAGAATTTCAGGCAAGAGTCAATATTGTAGTCTTGAATCCAAAGGCTGGAAACTCGAGCAGAATTTCTATGTTGCAGACTTGAGGCAGAATTCCCTATATCTTTCTTAGAAACCTCAGTTTTTGTTCCTAAGGCTTTCAGCTAATTGGATGAGACCTACTCACATTGTATAGGGTAATCTGCTTTACTTACAGTTAACTGATGATAACTGTTAATCACGTCTAAAAAATACTTTGACAGTGACATCTAGGCTAATGTTTGACCAAACAACTAGGCACCATATTCTAACCAAGTAGACACATAAAATTAACCACAATAGCAGAATATAGTTTGTTTGCTTCATGTGAGTTCAAATGATCCAACTGCTATGCATTTCTCTGTTGAGCAAGCAACTTAAAGTGGAGTCTTGTTATAATCATGCTATAATCCAAGAAGGATTCCTGATGTCCCAATCATTTTCAGCACATCTACTCCCATGAAGAACAGTCGCTGAGACCAAGGGCATAACATGTTTCGGGAAGGGAGCAGGAAAATATGTGGAGAATGCATAAGTCTCTTATTTTCCAACCTTCCTTCTTTTTCTCCTTTGGCCACTTAACCCAATCCGTTGAACTCCTTTTTTTTTTTTTTTTTTTTTTTTCTTTAAGTGTCTGGTGTTAAGAGAGCTCAGTTGAAATGAAATAATTCATTTCCTCTTGGCACAATTCTTCTGGCTGATGGAAAAAAGGCATTTTGGAACATATGAACAAATTTTAAGTAGAATTTGCATCTGATTGTCGTTCTTTGCATTGATATTGATCAAACACATTGAAGAATTTTTAAATGTCCATTTCTCTTTCACATGTGTAATTTAAAAATTATTAAGGTAAAATTCACATGACAAAATTAATCATTTTTAGTGAACAATTCGTTGACATTTAGGACATTCACAATGTTGTGAAGC
The DNA here is from genome assembly GCF_001698545.2 of Rhinopithecus bieti. NCBI lineage: Eukaryota > Metazoa > Chordata > Mammalia > Primates > Cercopithecidae > Rhinopithecus > Rhinopithecus bieti. The sequence continues at coordinate 135,920 of NW_016811703.1, forward strand.
GCCACCTATGTCTAGTGTCACTCCAAAGTCAAACTCTTGCCTATTAAGCGGTTCCTCCCCCTTTCCTCTGGCAACCACCCATCTGTGTTGTCTCTGTATGGATTTATCTATTCGGGACCTTACATATAAATGGAATCACACAATATGTGGTATTTTGTGTCTGGCTTCTTTCACTTAGAAACACTTATAATGTTTTGGATGTTCATTCACATTGTGGCATATATCAGTACTGCATTTTTTCCATAGCTGAATAATACTACATTTTCTGTATAAACCACAATTTGTTTATCTCTTGTCTACCGATGAACATTTCAACTGTTTCCGCATTTTGGCCATTGTGAATAGTGCTGCTATGAACAGGACCTGCTAGATTCTTTTGGTTCTTAATACAAGGCTCTTTTACCTACCCAGGACACATCTATGCTTAGAGAAAACAGAAAACCTCCTCTTCCAAATCTAGCCATTTTATGTTATGTTATGTTATGTTATGTTATGTTATGTTATGTTATGTTATTTTTGAGACAGAGTCTCGCTCTGTTGCCCAGGCTGGAGTGCAGTGGCCGGATCTCAGCTCACTGCAAGCTCCGCCTCCTGGGTTTACACCATTCTCCTGCCTCAGTCTCCCGAGTAGCTGGGACTACAGGCGCTCATCACCTCACCCGGCTAGTTTTCTGCATTTTTTTTTAGTAGAGATGGGGTTTCACCGTGTTAGCCAGGATGGTCTCGATCTCCTGACCTCGTGATCCGCCCGTCTCGGCCTCCCAAAGTGCTGGGATTACAGGCTTGAGCCACCGCGCCCGGCCATTTTATATGAGTTAAATTAAAATGAACGTCAAAGCTAATCTATGGTCAATGCAATCTAGAACATAAAGATGAGTAAAGAAGACAGCTGGAAGTGTCCCAAACACACAATAAGCACTCTGACTGGTAAGCTGGTACAGATTGCATTTCATGTCCAGACAGCAACCATTACTAGCAGTCTTTCTGTCTCAACTTGGCATGAACCCCTTGAAATTCAAAGCGCAGATAAATGGAAGTTTCCTAATTCTGGAATCACTTCCCCTTGGATCAGTGTAAGCCCAGTAAACATGTCTTTTTTTTTTGGAAAAGAGTCAGTAACAATCACAACCAGGAAGGAAAACACATTGGATAAAATAAATTGAAGATAAATATTTTCTAACTATCTCACGTTTCTCACTATTGTGAGACCTGAGTTTGAGAAATCTTTACGGGTAGTTAAAAACGATAACCAATCCACTTTGGACCTTACTCTTTTTCTTAGCACTGATTGCAAAACACAAAAACTTCCTGCAAAAGCAGAACATGTTGTCATGCTGTACTGAATACAACTTCCTTGCGTTTCCAAATAATGCTGTTTTGCAGAAGAAATTAAATTACGTGGTTTTTCTTTCTTGGCAAAGTAACACTATGCATGAACGTGACATAAAACTTAGCTTCTGGAGAATAAATGCAAATGAACACCAAATATTTTTGTGAAACCAATGCTAGAATATTATTCATACTTTAGTAATCTTTAGTCCTAAAATCCATCAGATTTCACGAGAACCAATTACTAGAGGGAAACGTGGGAAACAAAGGTTAGTAAAACAAAACAAAAATAATAACAAGAACATTATTTATGGCATAGTTCTGTAACATTCTGAGAGTATTTATTTTCAAAATGGCTATTTTACCAACATGGCAGAAACAACTTTGCAAGTCTTAAGGAATATTTTATCATAAACACTTAGTAGCCATCATAGAGTGAAGAAATTGAAGATAGATGGCCAGGTGTGGTGGCTCACGCCTGTAATCCCAGCACTTTGGAAGGCTGAGGTGGGCGGATCACAAGATCAGGAGATCGAGACCATCTGGCTAACACAGTGAAACCCTGTCTCTAATAAAAATACAAAAAATAAAAAATTAGCCGGGCATGGTGGCAGGTGCCTGTAGTCCCAGCTACTCAGGAGGTTGAGGCAGGAGAATGGTGTGAACCCTGGAGGTGGAGCTTGTAGTGAGCCGAGATTGCGCCGCTGCACTCCAGCCTGGGCGACAGAGCGAGACTCCGTCTCAAAAAAAAAGAGAAATTGAAAATAGAGTGAAATCAAATCAAAGGTGAAATTATCAATGTGACTTACTTAAAGTTCACATATTTGCATTAACCCAAGTATATGGAAAATCAGTATCTACTGACCTTGAGTTTGGAAATGACCAATAATGTATCTTTAAAAACTGAGGCCATCAAGAAAACTATTTGCAATAATAAACATATCCCTATTACAAAAAAGGAAAGAAAAGAAAAAAGAACAGTGTCTTCTATGGAAAAGGCGCTTTTCCATAGAAAATCATTTATTGTATAAATCATTATTTTAATTTTAAAAGTGAAATTGCTTATTAATTTTTAATCCCTTCATCAAACAATTTTGAGAACCTCCAATGGGCTAGGCAATATTTTTTATTTTTATTTTTATTTTTTGAGACAGGGTCTTGCTCTATCACCCAGGTTGAAGTTCAGTGGTGTGATCACAGCTCAGTACTGCATTTCTTCCACAGCTGAATAAAATTGCATTTTCATGTACAAATTGCATTTCATATCCAGACAGCAACCATTGCTAGCAGCCTGTCTCAGCTTTGCACGAAATCCCTCAAAATTCAAAGCCCAGGGAAACAGAAGTTTCCTAATTCTGAAATCACTTCCGAATTTTCTTTTAGTTCATGTTTTAATTGACTCAAATTACAAAGATCCCCCAGGAGGCGCTGGAGGAGGGGAACAGCCTGAAGAGGCAGAGATTCACTGCCAGTAGCCCACCCCCACCTGCTACCCACTTCCCCACAAGGGTCCCAAACTCTTTCAATAATCCTAAAAAACCAAATGAGAGTGCAGGCAGATAAGGGCTCCTTCATCTCTCTTCACACAGGTGACAAGCCACCCTGTCCTGTCCTGCCCAAGGCCCTGGCCCTCCCTAACCAAGTCAGGCTCCCAGCCCAGACCCTGACCCTGGCAAGGAGGGGGACAGCAATCTGCTCCTACAGGAGGTGGGGCTGCCATGCCCTCAATGCCCTGGGTTCAACTGATTCTTCCACTTCAGCCTCTTGAGTACCTGGGACTACAGGCATGTGCCACCAGGTCCAGCTAATTTTTATGTATTTTTTTTAGAGACAGGGTTTCACCACGTTGTCCAGGCTGATCTCAAACTCCTGGGCTCAAGCCATCTGCTCCCCTTGGCCTCCCAAAGTGCTGGGATTACAGGCGTGAGTCACTGTACCCGATCGTGCCAGGCAATTTTAGAAACTTGGAGAACATTAGTGAACAAAACAAACAATCACGGTTCTCATGGCCTGTATGTTCTAGAGGGTTGTGGGTGGCAGACTCAATAAACAACAATAAATAAGTTATATAGGATGTCTGAAAGTGATAGATGCTTTGGAAGAAGAGAAAGAGCAGATTGGAAGAGATTGGAAGGTGGAAGAGGTGGGAAGTGAGGGCAAATTGCATTTTATTTATTTATTTATTTATTTATTTATTAGAGATGAGGTCTTGCTATGTTGCGCAAGCTGGACTTGAACTCCTGGGCTCAAGCTATCCTCCCTTCTCAGCCTCTCAAATAGCTGGGACTCCAGGCATGCACCACCACACCTGGCTTAGGCTGCATTTAAATGCAGTAGCCAGCAGAAGCAGCCGAGGTGACACTTGAGCTAAGATGTGAAGGCAAATGCCAGTCTCGTGGTTACCTGGGGGAGGAATCCCAGTGAAAGGAATAGCAAGCATTGAAGGCAGAGGAGAAAAGATCTGAGTGGCAGAGAAGTGCAGTCCATATCCCGGAGTGTCTGGGCCATTCTAAGAACTTTGGCTTTCTCCGAGGGAAATTGGGAGCCCTTCAAGGGGTTTGAGCAGAGGAATGATGTGATCTGACTTAAAAAACATTATGTACACTTAAGATGCACAACAGGTTTGATACACATATACATATTGAAATGATTACTGTAGTCAAGCAAATTAACATAACCATCTCCTCACATAGCTGTCATTTGTGTATGTGTAGTGAGAGCGTTTGAAATCCATTCTCTTTGCAAATTTCCAGGATGCAGTACAGTATTATTAACTGTGGCCATCACACTGTTCATCAACTGTCTAGATGTATGCAACTTACGTAACTGCAGTTTGTACCCTCTGACCAACACCTTCCCATTTCCCCCATTTCCCAGACCTTGGAAACCACCGTTCTACTCTCCTCTTCCATGTATTCATCTTTTTAAAATTCCACATATAAGTGAGCTCATGCAGTATTTTTCTTTCTGTGTCTGGCTTGTCTCAGCATAATGTCTTCCAGCTTCATCCATGTTGTTGCAAATGGCAAGCTCTCCTTTTCAAGGCTGAATAATATTCCATTGTACAGAATATATATATTGTATAATATAGTATATACACATGTAGGGTATATACATATGTATGGTACATATATAGGTCTTTACATTTTCTTTCTTCATTCATCCATCAACAGACCCTTAGGTTGTTCCCATTATCTTGACCACTGTGAATAATGCTGTAGTAAACATGGGAGCACAGATCTCTTTGAGGTGTTGATTTTATTTCCTTTGGATATGTATATACCCAGAAGCAGGATTACTAGGTCATATGTTAGTCTTTTTCTTTCTTTCTTTTTTTTTTTTTTTTTTTTGAGACAGGGTCTTGTTATGTTGCTCAGGATGGAGTGTGGTGACAAAATCACAGCTCAGTGCAGCCTCAAACTCCTGGGCCTAAGTAATCCTCCTGCCTCAGTCTCCTGGGATTACAGGCACATGCTGCCATGTCTGGTTAATTCTTCTTTTAGAGATGGGGTCTTGCTATGTTGTCCAGCCTGGTCTTGAACTCCTGGCCTCAAGCGATCCTCCTGCCTTGGCCTCCTAAAGTGCTGGGATTCTAAGCATGAGCCATTGGACTTGGCCAGTAGTTCTATTTTTAAGTTTTTGACTTTCATTTCAGAAAGGATCACTTTGGAGACTGCAGCATATAGAAGGCAAGGACAGAATCCAGGTGACCGACTGAGGAGTGGCTGAGATTCTGCAGGGGAGAGATGAGGTGGCTTAGAGCAATACAGAACCGCAGGCTGGTGTGGGAGTGCTCAGATTCTGTAAAGATCACTATGGCCCTTGGTTGCCCTCCTGCTTCCAACACTAAAAAATTGAGACCAGACAGACTAAATCACTTCTGCATAACTGTTAAAGAAACTCATCTTAACAGGTAAGTGTAACCAAAAAAAAAAAAAAAATTACTTACAACTTGTTTTTAGTAAGAATTTGCAGGCCGGGCATGGTGGCTCAAGCCTGTAATCCCAGCACTTTGGGAGGCCGAGACGGGCGGATCACGAGGTCAGGAGATCGAGACCATCCTGGCTAACA
>NW_016811703.1:141437-154159 GCF_001698545.2 Rhinopithecus bieti
AGTAATTAAAAAAAAAAAAAAAAACTTGGGATGCCTAAGGGAACAGGGTGTTTCACATGATTTTTGTGATTAAATAAGTTCTAGCCTAGAAAAGAAAACACAGAGGAGGGCACATTTTAGAAAATCTAGCTTTCAGGTTTGCTTACATTTATTATCACATTCTCAATAATTCTTTATCCATCAACTGCTGTTTTTAAAGCACCTACTCTACACCTGTGATCCCAGCACTTTGGGAGGCTGAAGCAGGCGGATCACGAGGTCAGGAGATCGAGACCATCCTGGCTAACACGGTGAAACCCTGTCTCTACTAAAAATACAAAAATCTAGCCGGGTGAGGTGGCGGGCGCCTGTAGTCCCAGCTACTCAGGTGGCTGAGGCAGGAGAATGGCATAAACTCGGGAGGCAGAGCTTGCAGTGAGCCAAGATCGCGCCACTGCACTCCAGCCTGGGCGACAAAGCGAGACTCCGTCTCAAAAAATGAAAATAAAAATAAAAATAAAGCACCTATTCCGTGTCAGGGACTTGATGGAATGAACTGAGAATAGCTGTGAATAGATGAAAGAACTTGTCCTATCATCTGTTTTTAATCATTAAGATTCTACTTTCAAATACAAGCATGCTATACTCCATTAAAAAATAATTTATGCTTAAAAAAAATGGTTATAAGCAGATTCTGATTTTTGTCAACCGAAATGTCTTTTCTTTCTTTTTCTAAACTAAAACAGAATATGCTAAATTGATAAGCAGCCAAACTTTTTTAGTCATTGATGAGAAAGCAAGCAGGTTTAGCAATTGAGAGAAGAGAAGATTTTGGATATTAAAATCAGGGATCAAAACAATTCCAGGACTAACCACTGGGTGTTACTAATACAAAGACTCACAACAGCAAGAACACTACTAAAAGTCAAATGATTGTATTCAGCTAAGATACAATTCTTATAGAGCTTACCTATGAATCGCTCAAACATACCTCTAGACACACAACTCCTGGTAGAGAAGCATGGGTGCTCCATAGATTAAATATGACGATAAATGTGTACTAGTTAAGGGCCCATTAACTACTGGTAGAAGAAAACTTGAGAACCTTTGTAGCCTAGCAAAAGAAACGTTTATATTTTGTAATGCAGAAGTTGTAAGATTCAAAATGGAGCAACAGAAGACCATCAAGAGAGGACTCTCATGCATGATTTGCCTCATAACAGAAAATATCACAGGAAGTTTTGGGTTTTTTTCTTTTTTCTTTCTTCTTCTCCTTCTCCTTCTCCTTCTCCTTCCTCTTCCTCTTCTTCTTTCTTCTTTCTTCTTTCTTCTTTTTTTTTTTAAGACAGAGTTTTGCTCTGTTATCCAGGCTGGAACGCAGTGGCACAATCTCAGCTTACTGCAACCTCTGCCCCTGGTTCAAGCGACTCTTGTGCCTCAGCCTCCTGAGTAGCTGGGATTACAGGCAAGCACCGTCACACCCTGCTGATTTTGTATTTTTAGTAGAGGCGCGTTTTCATCATGTTGACCAAGCTAGTCTCAAACTCCTGACCTAAGGTGATCCACCCGCCTTGGCCTCCCAAAATGCTGGGATTACAGGTGTGAGCCACCGGGCCTGATCACAGGAAGTTTTTCTAAACCACAGCTTACTACATGAGTCACACGAGCACAGCTAGCCACATATACAAGAACACTTGCCTGGCACACTGTCTCACAAACCCAATCCAAAACTTCAAGGACTTATTCCTAATTTATTTGGCTATCTGGCCATAACTAAATAAGATAACAGGTCCTACCAGCAGCTATCGACATTTGCCAATCACAACTCGCCAGCTCTTGTAAGACTCCACCAATGCCAATAAGCTTTCTTTCCAAACAATTTACACAACTCCTATTTCCCCAATAAAACCTTAACCTTCTCCTCTGTTCTCTGGACATACTTGAAGCCACTGTCATCCCTATATATGTCCTGGATTTCCATCCTTCTTCTTATATATTATGCCCAAATAACAACCTTTTTACTTGGAAATTCCCCTCTCTCTATTTTTTATGTTAATACTAATGTAAAATCTGGTTGAGTCTTGGAATTACTGAGCCTTTGTCGTTCAAAATCTTTCTTTCGAGTTTTACTTGTTACTATTTGAGGTCTAGAAATAGTCAACTTTTCCAACTCGGCAAGTCCCTGCCTTTATAGACTATAGTCATCCATCTGTGAGGGGATTAGTTCCAGGACCCCCGAGGATACTAAAATCCTCAGTTGCTCAAGTCCCTGATCTAAAATGGTATAGTATTTTCATATAACCTGTGCATGTTCTCGTATGTACTTTAAATAATCTCTGTATCATCCCTGTATTACCGGTAATACCTAATACAGTGTAAATGCCATGTAAGTAGTTGTTATACTGTATCATTTTTTAATTTGTATCACTTTTTATTGTTACATTGTTTTTTTTTATTTTGGGGAGTTTTAAAGAATATTTCTGATCTGTGGTTCGTTGAATCCTCTGATGTGGAACCCACGATCGTATTCCCTCTTATTTCTGCTTGAAAATTGGCCAGTTTACCTCTTTCCTCTACTGTTATGCTAATCGCAGCCTGTAATAACCAACGGTCACCACTAACATTCTTATTTTCCAGCCTCTTTGCTTCAGTGGGCTAGCAGGTTCCCTTCTGGGTTATCATAGGCAGCGATGAAATGTTCTGCCCTGCACAGCACGGATCTCCCGTTTGCCAGCCTCTGTCCTCGTATGGCAGTGTCCTCACCTCCCACTGCCTGAACTCTACGACAAGCTTTTAGGTTTTTGTTAAAGCAGCACTCCACTTAAAGGCATGAATTTCTGTATTAATTATGGAGGAATAACTGCTGCAACACATAAGCCCCAAATCCTAGTTACCTAACAGAAATCTATTTCTTATTCACATGAAATCCACGAAAGGATAAGTGAGAGTTATGGCTTGCTTCAAAAAGAAGTAAGGAAGATTTTGAATCCTACTCGCTGTGTTGGATTTCTGAAAAGAGCCTGCTTTATCCCAAGTTCATGATTTCTTTCTTGTGGTTCATATTTAATCCAATAGCTTCAGGGATCTTGGAAGCTGAGTAAAACGCCAGATCTCATATAAATTACTTCTAAATACAAGCTTTTGCTATACTAGCTTCCTCTCATTCTTTTTCATCATTAGGATAATGAGATTGTCCATGAATATTGGGAGGAATCACTGATTGTGAAGCGAGTAATGAACACAGTGTAGCAACATTAATTCATCCATGCTGATTTGAAGCAAGACAGAAGCCGCTCTCATGAGAGGTCATCGTGGCCTAGTGTGGAAGAAGCTGAGCTTTGGAGTCAGATAGAGCTGCATTCAAACATCTGCTGTTTATGAGCTCGTTATCCCTGTTGCATTTCTTAGCCTCTATTGATTGCCTACCTGTGGAGCAAAGGGGAAATGGAATCATACATTTCAGGTCTTTATTCTGATGTTTGAGAAAAAAAAAGGGCAGACAGTGCTTTTAAGAAATCACCTTCTGAGCCAGGTGTGGTGGCTCACGCCTGTAATCCCAGCACTTTGGGAGGCCAAGGCGGGCAGATCACCTGAGGTCGGGAGTTCGAGACCAGCCTGACCAACATGGAGAAACCCCATCTCTACTAAAAACACACAATTAGCCGGACGTAGTGGCACATGCCTGTAATCCCAGCTACTCGGGAGGCTGAGGCAGGAGAATTGCTTGAACCTGGGAGGCAGAGGTTGCAGTAAGCTGAAATTGCGCCATTGCACTCCAGCCTGGGCAACAAGAGCAAAACTCCATCTCAAAAAAAATGAAAATAAAAATAAGAAATCACCTTCTGGGTGCTAGGTGTAAGCTCATTGCTACTGAGATCTCATTGATTCTAGGCTTTCTCAGCAGACGAAGCCAGGAGATCGATGTATGTATATATAGTCGCACAGATACATGTTTGTGCATGTGTGTGTGTACCTGCTTCATTTTGATAGGCTCTTTTTGCATGTAACACATATTCAGATAGCAAGAGTTCAATTAGCAAGGAGTTCAATTATTAGAAGGTGTCTGATACATAGTATCAGATAAACATTTTTCCTTCTAATTTATCATGAACACGGGTGGTATAGATTAACTCCTTGTCCTTTGCTCTTAGGCATCGTGTGTGTAAATAGTTGGACGGATGTGATTAAGAGTTACAAAGTCTGTCACAGAATGGAATCTGTGATACCCTTCTATTTTATCCTGCAACAGAAGTTATTACATACACAAAGATAAAGAAAGATAAATATATATTAAATATGCCTAAACCTCAGATATTATCCTTTTGTCTAAAATAAGTTGAGATTTTGTCTGGAGGGTGACATGACATCCAACTTGCTAAAATGCCTGTCATTTCTGGACAGAACACGAACCTACCAATGGGCATATTTCCTCTGGGATTATTCCTAGATAGGGTATTAGAATACCTTTGTTTTGATTTTTTTGAGACAGGGTCACTCTGTCACCCAGGCTGGAGTGCAGTGGCACGATCTTGGCTCACTGCAGCCTCGACCTTCTGGGCTGAAGCAATCCTCCCATGTAGGCGTGTGCCACCACACCTGGCTAATTTTTGTTTATTTTTTTGTAGAGACAGAGTTTTGCCACGTTGCCCAGGCTGGTCTTGAACTCCTGGGCTCAAGCAATCCGCCCACCTCGACCTCCCAAAGTGCTTGGATTACAGGTGAGAGCCACCATGCCTGACCTATCATACCTTTGCTAAATTTCTCTGAATAGAAGTTAGCCAGTGTCAGGTAAAATATAATTATATTATATTATTTATAAAAGTAATATTTATTATTACATTTTAAAAATTAGCATAAAGAGATAATTACTTTCATACTATCACAAGTAATTTCTCAAACCTATGTTATTGATGAGCCGACAAGTAACCAGCTGACAGAATATTAATTTACTTTATTATCTATTTGTAAACTAATTTGATGGATTTTTACTTTACAATGAGTAGACGTTGAGCATACAATGAATAGCAAAATTAATCTTTAACCTAGGAGTCATAAAAAATTAGTTTGGAATGAGCTGACAGCTATCATGTAGGCCATTATTACTTCATTAGACAGAAAACTTGCTGATATTTCTATAATGCTACTGTTTTTTGTTTGTTTGTTTGTTTGTTTTGAGACAAGGGTCTCACTCTGGCCCAGGCTAGAGTGTAGTGGCATGATCTCGGCTCACTGCAACCTCCACCTCTCAGATTGAATCAATTCTCATGCCTCAGCCTCCCAGGTAGCTGGGACTACAGGCAAGCGCCACCATGCTTGGCTAATTTTTGAATTTTAGTAGAGATGGGGTTTTGCCATGTTGCCCAAGTTGGTCTTGAACTCCTGGCCTCAAGTGATCTGCCCGCCTTGGCTCCCAAAGTGCTGGGATTACAGGCATGAGCTACTGTGCTGGGCCCTGTATTACATTTTTAATGTTAATGAAGAGGACCACAAGCTTTATAGCTAGGGTTATTATTATTACTTTTCACAAATAAGTTGTGTTTCTATATTTCAACAAAATAATTTCTATCATTGAGTGTTGATATTAGAATCTCACATGCACAATTAACTGTATTTGGTAGTTGCAGTTTACAACAAGGTTGTCTTGTGGCTGGGAAGAGTTAATGGAGTTTCTGTAGTGCCCAATCTATTATAAAGAATCATTGAATTACCTCTGTGTGGCATGGAATCAAGTAATCTGAGAATATATGTTACCTAAAGATGCCCTGACATCATTCTATAACTTAAAAAATGAAGGAATTTACATTCAGAAAGGTGACGTGACTAGCTTGGAATCAAAATTAGTAGAAGTTGATCCAGAATTCAGGCATGAGACTCTGGTTCCAAGGGCTTCATGCCTAGTGAGCCCTCTTTAAAACTATAAGAAATGAGCAAATCAACTGTACAGAATGAGATTCATCTATCAGTTACTTTGAGGCCTGTCCAGGAAATTATCAACTAAACAAGACTTCAGCACTGATAACACTAAGAAGCCTCAGAAAGTAATTTCCAGGAGAATAACAAAAGCATATTGACTTGCATTTGGCAACTCTAATGTTACTTTCTCTAAGATTAAATTTGTAGCCATGGCAGCCCTAACTGTAATATTAAAAATATTTTTACAGGCAGGGATTTTATTTTTCAAATAGCTTCATTTTGTAACCATGTTATTAAGCCACAGTACATTTGCTCTAAATATAATCTGCTAAAGTTTTGTTTTGATCCTTTCTTGTTTTCTGTTTTGTTGATTGGTTGGTTGGTTGTTAGGTTGCTTTGCTTGTGATTTATTTATTCTCTTGTTTGCAGTGTGTGGTCTAATATCAGTGCTACGTAGGATATGGTGAGCTTTCTGTTAATGCTAATTAAATGTACATATTTCAGGGATTCTTTAATCACTGATCCTTCACCTTGATGTTGAGCTGCTCATTATACCCTGGAGCACAGAAAAATGCTCCTTTTTAGACATCAAGTACATCCACTTAGTACTGAGAATTAGCGTGGGTTTAGTGCCCTTTAGGCATTTTATGGTCAACTGTATAAAAGCACAGTGAAAATAATCAGAATTCTGGAGGACTTTTTATAGGGCAGAAATAATGAGCCTGGTTCTGTGACTCACAGGTCATGATGAATCCCACTGTCAGGTCAGCATGAGAGGAGGAAAGCAGAAAAAAACTTCCTCTTGCCCAGTGGTTGGTATTGGATGTCTTGTTTCTTAAATCCCAGAACCTACTGCATACCTGAAGCTGAGCTGCTCATCAAGCCCCTTTGCTGTGGCACTACAGGCTGATCACAGTTCAGCGTAGTTTTGTGATCAGCACAGAGAGCTCCAGGGTTCACCAGAACCCATGCCCTACAAGAGCCACCAGGCAAAGCCAGGCTTCATTCCTTCTTCTTTTCCTATACATAGGAGGGGCTTCCCTGAGCTCATGACACTGCCAAAGTCTTTGTGATGCTCATTTCGGATAAAGGAGCAAATGAGTTTTTGTTTGTTAGCATTTACTGATGATTATTTTTAATCTTATTTAGGGCAGAATTGATTTTTGGTTTTTTGTTTTGTTTTATTCAGATAGGGTCTCTCTGTCTTGCCCAGGCTAGGGTGAAGTGGCACGATCATGGCTTACTACAGCCTCAAACTCCTGGGCTCAAGTGATCTGCCTGCCTCAGACTCCCAAAGTGCTGGCACTGTAAGCATGAACCACTGTGCTCGGCCTGAGTTTTTAAATTATAATTCAATGACTATGAGGAAGCTAAGAACCAAAAGACAGGGCCTTTCGCAAGGCCTATAACCAGCCAGTGAATGGCAGGGTTTGCATTTATTCCTTTTTCTACCACTTCATCTTTTATTCCTTTTTCTCCACAGTATGTAGTACATACTGGCTCCTCAATACATTGTTACTGGATTAGTTTTGTTTTGTTTTGTTTTATTTGAAACAGAGTCTCATTCTCTCACCCTGGCTGGGGTACAGTTGTGTGATCTTGGCTCACTGCAACCTCCAACTCCTTGGTTCAAATAATTCTCCTGCCTCGGCCTCCCGAGTAGCTGGGACTATGGGTGTGCACCACCACACACGGCTAAGTTTTGTATTTTTAGTAGAGACGAGGTTTCACCATGCTGGCCAGGCTGGTCTTGAACTCCTGACCTCAAGTGATCTGCCTGCCTCGGCCTAGCAAAGTGCTGGGATTACAGACATGAGTCACTGCACCCAGCCTGTTATTGGATAAATTTGATTCAATTAAATTGATCATTATATTAGTTGACTTAGTCTTTTGAGTAGACGGGTATGTTCACTTCTCCTTCTGTCAGTTTTTTGTGACAAAGTCTTTTGCATAGGAAGCAATGACATGTTCTGCAACATTTTTTTCCTGATAATTTCTCAGCACTCAGAAGTTTCTTAGTTATAAACTGCAAAACACATTTGTTTATAGGAAAGAATAGAATGTCAGAGATCTCAAGCATAGACATTGCTTACAGTTTTCCAGTAGGCTACAGGAAGCGTTTTTGCCCAGCTCGATGAAGTAAGGGCAGATAGCACTGCATGGCAAATTCAAAAGTGTTATGACACAGCAAAACCAATTTCCAACCTTAGAATATTGGAATGAGTAGAGAATGTCAAGTGAGGTCAGTTGCTGAATTTTGGAAAACATATTATTAAGGAAAAACAAGTATTGAAAGGGTGTAAAATCTCTTATGACCTCATTCATCCCACCGCAAATGATGTTACATAAATAACAAGTTTGAAATATAATATGAAGCTTGAAAAAGAGGTGTGATAGGGAACCAGAGATCTGGCTTCTAGCACTGGCCCCCACTAACCTGATGTGTGAACGTAGGAGAAGAGAAGCACTCTGCCTCTTCCAGTATAGGAAGTGAGAAAAAATGGAAACTGGCCGGGCGCGGTGGCTCAAGCCTGTAATCCCAGCACTTTGGGAGGCCGAGACGGGCGGATCACGAGGTCAGGAGATCGAGACCATCCTGGCTAACACGGTGAAACCCCGTCTCTACTAAAAAATACAAAAAACTAGCCGGGCGAGGTGGCGGCGCCTGTAGTCCCAGCTACTCGGGAGGCTGAGGCAGGAGAATGGCGGGAACCCGGGAGGCGGAGCTTGCAGTGAGCTGAGATCGCGCCACTGCACTCCAGCCTGGGCGACAGAGCGAGACTCCGTCTCAAAAAAAAAAAAAGAGCACACACACTCAAAAAAGTGGAGATTATTAATCCTATCAAAAGCCAAGATTTTAAAAGTTATGTCCCCCCTTTGTCGCCCCCTTTTTCTTTCTGTTTGTTTAAGGAACAGAGAAGTTATGGGCAAGAGCAAGGGGAAGACAGAAGGAAAAAGCTCGCCCAACACGAGATAAGTGAACGGGGAGCTCCAAAGTCAAAAGAGGAAGGTCCCCATATGTCCCCTTTTTTTCGCCTGAGTATATGGCCATTATGTCATTTTCTAAAATTGAGTATTAGATTTTAAAATTATAAAGAATATAAATTATAAATTTATATGAAATATAAATTATCTGTTTTGGCAATGAGCTGGAGGTGCAAAACAGTGAAGACTCCAAGGTTTCCTGCTTGTGCAACTAAGTGGACAATATTTTCATCTACAAATACACGGAATCTGGGGGAGAAAGAGGTGGGACACTGGGGTCATGAGTTCAGTGTGCAACATGATAATTGTGAGGTGCCTCTGAGGATGTCAGAAAGATAGGTATACATGTATGAGCTAAGAGGTAACTTACGGGCTTGAAATATAGTTAAAATATACTCAGCAGTTGCTAGGCCCAAAATTGTGTATGCTACTCTGATTTTGAAGCTGGCGATGAAAACCTTGTCAGCAGTTCACAAAAGAACTTCAGATATTGTTAGGGATTGCTGTGGTTTCAGTTTGTCCCTACCAAAACTAATGTTGAATTGGACTCCCATTGTGGTGGTGGGCGGTGGGGTCCAGTGGGAGGTGTCTGGTCATGGGAGCATTCCTCATGAATGGTTTGGTGCCCTTCTCGCAATAGGGAGTGAGTTCTCACTTTCAAGAGACTGGATGAGTTCTTGCGGGAGTGCTCCCACGAGAGTAGGTTGTTAAAACCAGGGCACCCCTCAGATGTTACCTCTTCACATGTGTTTGTTTCCCCTTTGGCCTCCTGCCATGTATTGACCCAGCAACAAAAGCCGGATGCCAACGCCATACTTTTTGAACTTCCCAGCCTGCAGAATCGTGAGCTAAATAAATCATTTCTTGATAAATTATCAAGTCTCCGCCATTCTGTTAGAGCAACACAAAAGACAAAGACAGGGATTTTAAAATAACATCTACAAGAAAGATTGTGTCAGTGGTTCCCAAACTTTCAGAAATCACAGATGAGTAAAATTAAAACAGACAAACAATTGGAAGATTGGTTAAAAGTTGCAAACTTCTGTTAACTAAAGACATTAAAAAGGAAGAAAAATCCACTATCACCATAATGTCCTAAAAATACCCCCCAAATACATAAAATTAAAAAATACATATCCCTGTATTAAGTAATTTGTTTAAAAGGATATACTTAACTTGGTGAAAAAAGTCACATTATCTTTATTTTTAGTATTTTCTGTGAATCCTATGCTAATACTGTAGACCATAAACCTCACTCAGTTGGTTGATATTTC
Source organism: Rhinopithecus bieti (assembly GCF_001698545.2). Lineage (NCBI taxonomy): Eukaryota > Metazoa > Chordata > Mammalia > Primates > Cercopithecidae > Rhinopithecus > Rhinopithecus bieti. The sequence goes on from NW_016811703.1 coordinate 151,589, forward strand.
AGTGCTATATGAAAAGAAGGACAAAGGTTGGTGCATTCATTATCTCTCATGTAATCTACATGAGGCTTCTGCAGCCCCCTCGCCCATCTCCTTCTGTCACTGTCCCTCTCCTGCTATTTGGCTCTGATGCCCTGGGATTAGCCCCAGTTCAGGACACAGATGTTCCTTCCCCACTTCTCTGCAGGCCTGCTGGAGCTGTGAGAAAGCTCAGACTTCCATCCCTACATTTTTGAGAACGGGTGGTATTAAAACAAAGAAGAAACCCCTCGGAACTGTCCGACCAAACATTTCGTCTCTGAGAAATGTTCGCTTACCCCAGGGTGTGGAACTGAAAGTAAGTCAGTCTATCCAGTTGATCAAGAGATATTTCCTGGGGGCCTCCTATAGGTCTGCTACAGTGTTAGGCACTGCAGATGTAGAGATACGAGACATGGAGACATGGTTCTCCTTCTTCCAAGAAACTCGAAGGATAGAGAGGTGTGTCTGGCCAGGGCTAACCCTTCTGGAGGTCTGATGGGCACAACTCAAAATTGCCTCCTCTGGTTGTAGGTGGAGCCTGGAGTGCCCGGTTAATGTTTCAAAGGCAAGTTCATGAACCACCCACGAAGCTGATGCCTAGTGATGTCCTGTGCCCACCCAAGACTCCGAATCGGGGCACCCCTGTGAGGACCTGGCAAGCCAGTGGGGTGGTGAAGCCACTTAACTGATGGCTTTGTACATCCATATCTGTTACACACCCTCGTTACTGGCTTGAAGGTAAACAACAATAAAAGCAACTTAAATCCTAGTTATCATTCTTTCCCGACTATGATGCTGAACCAGCTGTTTATTGCCTGGTGCAGTTGATTTGGAGTCAGCAGGTTGACACAATGACTTATGCCCTGGTGGAGAGTGGGAAGAGTGGACGGCAGCTGAGCTCTCTCGGCCACTGTGAAGGCCTGCTGCGCCACGGTCATCAGTGACAGCTGGGCTCTGTGCCCCAGTGCACATGGATATTTTGGGAGAGAACTGGGGTGCACCTATTACCGCAACCAGGTTCCTTTCTGAGACTGGCACTAACTAGGCCAGCGCCCAACAGAACCAAAACACAGATACATTTGGAGCAAGTTTGGAAAGGGGAGAATATGGCTCATGTCCCATGGGGGACAGAAACCTGAACCCAGGTGCTAGTATTAACAGTGACCCAGCCCCTGCCTGAGCATTGTCACAACCTTTCTCTGAAATCCCAGTGGTCCCTTCACCACCACTTCATTCCATGGGTACGTTCGAGGTAGGGGCCCCCACAGTTATGACCGTCCCTCTCCAAGGACTAGCATTACTTCTAGGCAGGCGCCAGCAACTAATGCAGTGCTGGGGAGAATTGCCCACTAGCATCAGAGCCTAGGACATGCTCTCAGGCCCATGCAAAGCCTTCCAAGATAGCAGGGGTGCTTAGCGTGTTAGTCACAAACTGAGCCCTGGCTTTGGAAAGAGGCCTGAGCCTATTGCTAGTGCAACAGGCACAAAGGTGGCCCTGGTGATGCAATCTAGGGTGCATCCAACTAAGCAACGGAAGGATCTGATACTAAGGAGAGTGTGTCCCTCTTCTCTGGAGGCAGGTGTGGGAAGCTCCTTTGCAAAATGAGCCTGTGCTAAGGAGGACTGGACCTGCAGTTGTCCCCTGGAAGTGGCTGGCCAATGATAGGTGAGCCGAGAGGCTTGCTGTCTGGTCCCAAAACTGAGGACTGAGGGGACAGTGGTGGTGCATGTGCCTTGCCTGGTATGAGGCAACCCCTTGAGTACTCACCTGGACTAAGGTGGCTTGCAGGGCTTCTCAACTCTAGGAGATGCAGGGTCTTTGTCATTCCAGGTGCACCTTGCATGTAATAAGGCACCAGGGAACTGCATCTGCTTACTCAGTTGTACCTTTGTTCTAAATATCCTATGTCCTTTATGCTGGCCCTGAAACCTGGACTCAAGTTTTGAGGTCTGGTGCAGCACACAGAGGAGACAGAGGCTTAAAGCAGAAAACTATTCAGTGTGGTAAGAGCAGGGTTAAAGTTGGATGCATGGTTTTATGGAAGCACATACCAGGGATACCTAATCCAGCCTGAGGTGTGGGATCAAAGCCTTCAACTCCTGCGCTCAATTATAAAGAATGAAGAGACATTATTCACAAGAAGGTCGCTGGGGAGGGATGTGTAGGATAAAGACCTTCTAGGCAGAAGGGACAGTGTGAGCAAGGGTATGGAGTTTAGTGAACTAATGGCTAGTTTGTGCAATCATTATTTCCAAAATTGGTAAATACATCCGAAGATTCTGCAGTACAGTCCTTCTTTCTTTCTCTTTCTTTCTTTCCCTTTCTTTTTCTTTCTTTCTTTCTCTTTCTTTCTTTCTTTCTTTCTTTCTTTCTTTCTTTCTTTCTTTCTTTCTTTCTTTCTTTCTTTCTTTTTCTTTTTTTCTTTCCTTCCTTCCTTCCTTCCTTCCTTCCTTCCTTCCATCCTTCCTTCTTTCTTTCCTTCTTTCTTTCCTTCCTTCTTTCTTTCTCTTTCTTTCCTTCTTTCTTTCTTTTTCTTTCTCTTTCTTTCTTTT
>NW_016811703.1:154931-268975 GCF_001698545.2 Rhinopithecus bieti
CCTTCCTTCCTTCCTTCCTTCCTCCCTTCCTTCCTTCCTTCCTTCCTTCCTTCCTTCCTTCCTTCCTTCCTTCCTCTCTCTCTCTCTTTCTTTCCTTGCTTGCTTGCTTGCTTGCTTGCTTGCTTGGTCTTGCTCCGTCACCCACACTGTAGTGCAGTGGCACAATCTCGGCTCACTACAGCCTCCGCCTCCCGGGTAGAGTTTCTAAAGAGAATTGTCTATTAATGCATTCAGTCATTCAACAAACATCTACTGAATGCCCACCTTGTACAAGGCAAAAGGTGTTCAAAGATTAATAAAGCTTGTTTTCTGTCCCTAAAGAACTCATAGTTTAGCAATTATTATTTATAGAGACACAGGTGCTAGCATAGATGTTAGAAAAAAGTGTTATAAGAACATGAAGAGTAGAAGGATTACTTGTAATTAAGCAGGTCAAGAAGGCTTCACAGGGGAAGAGATTTTGAAATTATTAAATAGAACAGAAAAGGGCCATTTGTTCAGAGAAGTATTGGCAAGATGTTTAAATATGTTTGTATCTATTTTAGTTTGCCCTATTTATAAGAATGCTTCAAATGTTGAGATGCTTACAAATTAGAAGTTAATTAATTAGGTGAAAATGATGCAGGGAGAGATGCAGATTTATGTGAGAATAGCATGATGGAATTTGGCTCTGTGCTAAAGTCAAGTTATGCAAATACAACTGACTGCATTGATAATTGTAAGAGAATTTATCCTTCCAAGAATGGAATGTTATTTAAATATGTTAAATATATTCTACCAGATAGTGAATATTAATAATACCAACTAATTTTCTATTTAAGATTATGTGTATTTAATGTCATGCATTTGTAGCTCTTTTGAAATAATTTTATCTTCAATATTAGTGCTTTTCTTCTCTTATGCATGAGTATATAGGTCTCATATTTGTTATAGAACAATTTCTCAAACTTAAGTTTAAATCTTTTGCCCATTTCTGAAAGTTGGATTGTCCTTTTTTGTCCTTCCTTCCTTCCTTCTCTCTTTCTCTCTTTCTTCCTTTCTTTCTCTTCTTTCTTTTCTTTCTTTCTTTCTTTCTCTTTCTTTCTTCTTTTCTTCTTCTTTTTTTGACAGAGTATTTGTTACAGAACAGTTTCTCAAATTTAATTGATGCTCTTCTTTACTATCTTTTCTTTAAAAAGCAATTTTATTTAGTTTTAAGGTACACACCTGCACAAATATTAAATGCACTACTTGATTGATTTTTACAAATGTATATATTGATGTAACTACCATTCAGATCAAAATATAATACATTTGTAGAACCTGAGAAGTTCCCCCCATACCCTCTCCCAATTCGTACTCAACCCTGCAGCGTTTACTGCTGTTCTGATTTCTATTGCTGTCAGTTCGTTTTGCCTATTTTTGAACTTTATGTAAGTGGAATGATATAGGTTATACTCTCTTACATCTGGCTGTTTTCCCTCAATATCATGTCTGAGATGGAACCATGTTGCATATGGCTTGTTCTTTTTCATAGATGTGTTATTAGATGCTATTTATGAATACACCAAAGCTTATTTATTTCTAGGGATGGACAGATTTCCAGTGTTAGACTATTCTGAAAAAGTCTTATAGATTAATTGGGTAGACATATGCACTTATTTCTCTAGAATAAATAGGAGTGGAACTGCTGGGCATAGGATAGGCCTATATGGAACCTTAATAGATATTTTGCTAAATAGCTTTCTGAACTGTAACCATTTAAATTCATGCCAGCAAGGTATGAGAGAATGGGTGTTGTCAGCCTTTCAAACATTTTAGCCATTCTGGAGAGTGTATAATATATTGTGGTTAAATTTGCATTTCCCTGATGATTAGTTATGTTGAGATGCTTTCATATGCTTCTTGGTCATTTGCATATCTTCTAGTGAAGTGCCTAGGGCTTGTTTAAATCTTTTGCTCATTTTTGAAAGTTGCATTGTCCCCTCCCTCCCTCTCTTCTTTCTTTCCTTCTTTCCTTCCTTCCTTCTTGCTTTTCTTTGCTTTTCTTTCTTTCTTCTTTTTGACGGTCTCACTCTGTCACCCAGCCTGGAGTATAGTGGCATGATCTCGGCTCACGGCAACCTCCCCCTCCGGGGTTCAAGCAATTCTTGTGCCTCACCCTCCCAAGTCGCTGGAATTGTAGGCACATGCTACCATGCCTGGTTAATTTTTTTGTACATTTAGTAGAAATGGGATTTCATCATGTTGGTCAGGCTGGTCTCAAACTCCTGACCTCAAGTGATCCACCCGCCTCAGCCTCCCAAAATGCTGGGATTACAGGCGTGAGCCACCACGCCCAGCCTGGATTGTCCTTTTCTTATTAAACTGTAGGGTTTCTATCCCAAACATGAGGGGTTTTTTTTGACAGATATATATGCTGTGAATATCTTCTCCTAGTCTTCAGTGTCTCTTTTTACTCTTTGAATGGTGTCTTTTTGTTGTTGAAAATAGGTTCTTAGACTTCATGAAATTTAGATTTATCAATCGTTTCTTATATAGTTAGTACATTCCATGTCCTGTTAAATAATCTTTTGCTTCCCCAAACAAAAAACCATCATGAAATGGAAATGAAAGTTTTAACATTTCTCATATAACCCTCAACCTTCCACAAATACATATTTAAATTCCCACTTTGACTATAATCCTGGCACACTGGGAGGCCGAGGAAGGCAATCAGTTGAGGTCAGGAGTTTGAGACCAACCTGATCAACATGATGAAATCTCATCTCTACTATTTTTAGTAGAGATGGGCATTAACTGGGCATAGTGCACACACCTGTAGTCCCAGCTACTCAGGAGGCTGAGGCAGTAGAACCTGGGAGACAGAGGTTGCAGTGAGCCGAGATTGCACCACTGCACTCCAGCCTGGGTGACAGAGTGAGAATATGTCTCAAAAAAATAAGTGAATAAATAAAAATTCCCACTTTGAGAGCCATTACTGTACTACATTGTTATAGAATAACTGTAAATAAATAGCTTTCCTCCCCACAAAACACCAAAATACCTACATGGGAGTACTGAATTTTAAACTCAATTGACAAGGAGTTTTAACTTTAGAGGAATAGTTACTCAGAAATCATATATTAAATAAATATAATGTTTATATTAAATAAATGTTTATATTCTACTGTGTTTCAAAGATTCAGTAATATTAAAAAATTCTCAACGAAGGAGTGTAAGATGAGAAATCAATTGACTTAAAAGCTTTGGAGCAAATCCCTGCTCCTCCCTCTGCCTTGATGCCCAATTGGGACCACTGATCTCTCCCCTTGACCCACTTTTTATCACCACACAACACACACACTCTCACATGTACATGGACACACACACACACACACAGGAAGACTTTAGTCTCAAAGGAAGAACACACACAACTGAAATATTTCAGTTAGAGCTCTAATTGGACAGACCACAAACACAACAGATGGCTTATAATGACTGAACTATTGTTGAATTTGTCTTTAATGATTAATTACATGCCCATTTTTTAAAATAAAAAAAAACATGGAGAATCATTATTCCAAACAAAGGAATATGCTTGTGTTTTCACATTCTCATTAATCAGATTGTCATACAATTACATATCTGTACACACATATATGAGATTTCCATTGATAGGCATATTAAACCATAATTACTATGCCAAGTGCAGTGGCTTACACCTGTAATCCCAGCACTTTGGGACGCTGAGGCAGGCAGCTCACTTGAGGTCAGGAGGTCGAGACCAGCCTGCTCAACATGGCAAAACCCTGTCTCTACTAAAAATGTAAACATTAGCTGGGCATGGTGGCACGTGTCTGTAATCCCAGCTACTTGGGAGACTGAGGTGGGAGAATCGCATAAACCTGGGAGGCAGAAGTTGCAGTGAACCAAGATCATGCCATTGCACTCCAGCCTGGGCAACAGAGTGAGACTCCATCTTAAAAACAAACAAACAAACAAAAAACCCACAAACCAAAAACATAATTACTGAACCTAACTTTTCTAATTTTTAAGTCTCTCAAAAGTTTATAAACATTGGGGTCTTACGTAGTAGCATGTGCTTATTGAGTAACACCCCAAAATTCAAATTAGTCTTTCCACATGGCTTCTCTGTATAAATGGGAATTTACTCTTTAATTACATACAAAAGACTTCTCTCTCCAACGAAGTTCTAACTACAAATAGAAACACACAAAGGGTTAATAGGCCTCACTAGAGTCAGAGAAATGTCAGTGAAATAGTTGACACTGTATTTAAAATCTTAGCTGAGGATCTTCCTTCAATGTCCAGGTGAAGAGAATTCACAATACCAAGAATATGTATTTTCTGAGTGTGGTCCTTTTCCAATTTCCCATGATTATTATGGAAAAACCCTCAGGGCAAGAATATTAAGTACATTTTTCTTATTGTTCATTCATTTTCTAATGCCTTATTTACAAAAATTTTTGTTCACGTGTGAACAATAAATGCAGCAAAGGATTACAGGTGCTTTGCTAGAAGGGGCTACAGAAAGCAGTGAGCTGCAGATTGAGAAGGTCAGTTCCACTTAGGGTGGAGAGGGACTCCAGAAGCTTTCCCTAGCCATACAGCCACTTCCGAAAGAGGAGCAGCCTCAGTGCTTCTCCTCCATGTCTGCTCTTCCTCTATGTTCTTTTCCTGTTCTCATCACTGTTGTTCTGTTTTCCAAAAATATTTTCTTAGCTATCTTATCACTAGCACAACCCAACCAGTCAGCAGAGAGTAACTCTACAGGAATACTCTCACAACTGTGAGAATATGGAGGTGGAAGGCAGTAATCTGAAAGACTGTGTTAGTCCATTTTCATACTGCCGTGAAGAAATACCTGAGACTGGGTAATTTATAAAGAAAAAGAGATTTAACGGACTCACAGTTCCACATGGCTGGGGAGGCCTCACAATCATGGTAGAAGACAAAGGAGGAGCAAAGGCATGTCTGACATGGCAGCAGGCAAGAGAGTGTGTGCAGGGGAACTCCCCTTTATAAAACCATCAGATCTCATGAGAGTTATTGACTATCTTGAGAGCAGCACAAGAAAAATCCACCCTCATTATTCAATTACCTCCCACCAGGTCCCACCCATGACAGGTGGGGATTATGGTAGCAACAATTCAAGATGAAACTTGGGTGGGGACACAGCCAAACCATATCAGATTCCTTTAGTCTCTGCCTTGCAAAATCCATGTCTGCCCTGGGCTCAATGTCAACAGACCACTGCTGAATAATAAAGTATCTAAGAGACTGCTGAGGTGTATGCTTACAAGAAGACCTCAGACAAGAAAGATACCTTATAGCTGTGGGAAAGCTCTAGAAGCCTGACTTAGGTGGCAAGGGTACAGAAAATTTAATCATCTGTGCTTTAGCTTTAGAATCCTAATAAAGGTTGAATTTGCAGTGATCCGTTCTGTGTTGGAATGCTCTCTCCTGTTCTTCAGTACATTTCATTCTGTTCTATTTGGAGCAGAACCGAAGTTCAAACAGCAAGAAGCATTCTAATGCTTTATTTTGAACAATTAGAGCTCCTCAGGAGATTTTGTGCAATCATTAGGATGGATATGAAATGGAGTGCTGGTGAGCTGCTCTCCCTCAGCTTACAAAAAGTGTGTGTGTGCTGGGCTGGATTCCAAGGAGGTCTAGGTTTCCACTAGGTTTTTTTTTTTCTGCTTTTCTTGAAAGTTTACAACTAATACTTAAACAACATCCTCACCAGAGCAATTCTGAAAACGTAATTTATGTGTGTTTACATAAGAAAAATGAAGAAATATAGACAGAACAATCTGAGCCAAAGAAATTGTGCCTTATGCATTTGACAAAAACCTCCTAATTCTTTCTAGCATAATATGCTAGACTTGTCAATCCTGCCAGCTTATTTTTGTTTTTTTAATTCTTTCCCAAAAGGTTATACTTATTTCTTTGTCACTGGAGCGAAAATATTTCAAGATTATTTCTCAGTGATTTTAAATTTGGAAGACGTTTTATTAAATGGGAAGGAATTTGGGACTTTTTGAAGGTTTGAATCTCTCAGTAGGAAGGAAAAAAGTAGGGAATGAGAGAGGGAGAGAGAGAGAGAGTGTGTGTGTGTGTGTGTGTGTTGTCTTAAGAGATACAGGGGTATGGTACAGGGGGAAGAAAGAGATATTTGCAAGGAAATTACAATCCTTTCTCCAGTGTGAATTGAAACAGTGCAAATCTTCTTATGGTCTAATACTGCCTAGATCTGGGGTAGCAAGCTATTATAAATACTGGTGCCTGAAATCCCTGATTATTTCTCCGTGTGAGACATACAGGCTCAAGTAGAAACTGTATAATTTTGTTATAATTACTTTTTTCAAAACGTCTTTACAAACTATAAGTCTATTGCCCTAATTTCTGAAGTTGTCCTTTAAGACCCCCAAATTAAAATCCCAGTTCTGTAGACATTGTTACCAGCAGATCTCTTTTTTCTTTTCTTTTCTTCTTTCCTTTCCTTTCCTTTCTTTCCTTTCCTTTCCTTTCTTTTTTCTTTTCTTTTCTTTTCTTTTCTTTTCTTTTTTCTTTTCTTTTCTTTTCAGAGACAGGGTCTTGTGCTGTCACCCAGGCTGGAGTGTGGTGGCACAATCATAGCTCACTGTAACCTCGAACTCCTGGGCTCAAGCGATCCTCCTACCTCAGCCTCCCAAGTAGCTAGGAACACAAGCATGTACCACGACACCTAGCTAATTTTTTTAAAAATTTCTATAGAAACAGGGTTGCCTGGGCTGGCCTCAAATTTTTGGCCTCAAGCAATCCTCCCTCCTTAGCCTCCCTCCCAAGTTGCTGGGATTACAGGTGTGAGCCACTGTGCCCAGCTCACCAGCAGATATTGTGATGTTTCAACAGATAAATAATCAAGATTCAGGTGCCCAATGTGGGTGGAAAAGGTGAGACTCATACTTAACTGAGCTTATACTGATTGATATTTTAGTGTATAACTCCTGACATTTGTTTTGATTCACTAGGTCTCTAAAACTGTTATAGAACACATGAGATAAGACATCTTTACCCACATATAGGTGAAGTAGAAAACCATCTAATTCATGAATTTAAAGCTCAAACATTTCCCTACTTTTAAACATTTTCTGTATTGGTTTGAATTGTTTTCCTTGTTGGGGCTGACGTTGTTGTCTTGTGGTAATAATAGTTTCTTGAAAGGCTGAGTTTGTTAATTTTTCTGTTTCCTGTATGAGCTTTGTTTCCACAGTTGTCAGCTCTTCTGAGTTTGGTGCCATTCTTTCATGATACTGAGTTTTCCAAAATGTTTGATGATTTTAGTTGTTTTTTCTCACATTTATATTTGCTTCTATGTTACAAGGGTGAGTGTTGGGGGTGCTGAAAAGACTTGTCCTTTGGTCAATGGTTGTTGGTACTGATCAATATATGTGGGATTCATCAAACTCTTATCTGTACTTAAAAACTTGATAATATTTGTTCCAATATTTTCATTGTTTTTTATAACCATCTGTCTTGGTGTAGGTGTTCTTTATGACGTCTGTTTTGGTTTAAGTGGAACTTGCCATTCTCAATAGAGAAAAATATTCTACTTACTGAAGAGAAGGGTTTGTTGAGATGCATTTGAGTGAATGTGGGAAGGGCAGAGAGAATAAATGAGTAAAGTCTAATTATTGGCATGAAACAAGATTCCCCTCCTAAATAAAATACTGTCTTCACTTCTTTTCACCACTTCTTTCTAGTGAGATGTTTCCCTGCCTTACCCTTTTCCAGTGTCCACTATGTGTCCCTTTAAAACTTCCAAGCCTGTTATTAAAAGTCAAAACTAACAAACGTTGGCGAGGGTGCTAAGAAAAAGGAACGCTTATACAGTGTTGGTGGGAATGTAAATTAGTTCAGCCATTGTGAAAAGCAGTTTGGAGATTTCTCAAAAGAACTGAAAATAGAACTACCACTCGACCCAGAAATCCCATTTCTGGGTACCCAAAGGAAAATAAATAGTCCTACCAAAATGACACATCTGCTTGTATGTTCATGACAGTGCTATTCACAATAGCAAAGACATGGAGTCAACCCAGGTGCCCATCAATGGTGTACTGGATAAAGAAAATGTGGTACATATACGCCATGGAATACTATGCAGCCATAAAGAAGAATGAAATGATGTTCCTTGCAACAACACAGATGCAACTGCAGGCCATTATCCTAAGTGAATTAACACAGAAACAGAAAACCAAATACAGCATGTTCTCACTTATAAGTGGGAGCTAAATCTTAAGTACACGTACACATAAAGATGAGAACAATGAACGCAGGGGACTCCAAAAGGAGGGAAGGAGGCAAGGGCCGAAAATCTTCCTGTTGGGTACTATGTTTACTATCCACGTGATGGGATCAGTAGAAGCCCAAACCTCAGTATTATGCAGTATACTTAGGTTAAAAACCTGCCCATGTGCCCTCTGAATCTAAAATAGAAGCAGAAATAAGAAAAACAAAAACCTGACTTCTCGCAATGACTCACTCCTGTAATCCCAGCACTTTGGGAAGATCGCTTGAGTCCAAGAGTTTGAGACCAGCCCAAGTGACATAGCAAGACCTTGTCTCTACAAAAAATACAAACAATAGCCAGGTGTGGTGGCGGGCGCCTGTGGCCCCAGTTACTCAGGAGGCTGAGGTGGGAGCATTACTTGAGCCTGGGAGATTGAGGATGCAGTGAGCCATGATCATGCCACTGCACTCCAGCCTGGGCAACAGAGTGAGACTCTGTCTCAAAAAAATCCCCCCCAGGCCAGGAGTGGTGTCTCACGCTTATAATCCCAGCACTTTGGGAGGCCGAGGCAGGTGGATCACGAGGTCAGGAGATTGAGGCCATCCTGGCCAACATGATGAAACTCTGTCTCCACTAAAAATAGAAAAATTAGCTGGGCATGGTGGCACGCACCTGTAATCCCAGCTACTCGAGAGGCTGAGACAAGAGAATCACTTGAACCTGGGAGGCAGAAGTTGCAGTGAGCCAAGATCATGCCACTGCACACCAGCCTGGCGATAGAGCGAGACTCTGTCTCAAAAAAAAAAAAAAATTCCCCCAAAAGCAAACAAAAAAACCCTACAAACCTCATTGCTGAGAGACTGATGCTGTAGTATAATACTCTGGGTAATAGTGAGGACCTTGTTTTTCTGTTAGGATTCTTTCCTACACAAACTTCTTGAAATATATTGGGTGTCACCTGGGACACTTTAAAAAATGACACCCAGAGGCCACCCAGATTCGTTACATCTGATCTGGGACTGAAGTTGGTAAGGGTCTTAGGGCCCACGTCTCCTATTTCATCTTTCCATTTATAATCAATATAAAGCAAGTGCTACCGTTAGTGATTTTGAAATCACTGAATCTTGCATCTGGACTTAGAGTAGTGATCATAAACTTTATCTCTCTGCATCAGATTTTCATGGGGTGCTCCTTGTTAAAATGCAGATTCATGAGGCCACACCCACAGCCGCTTGGATTCAGCATAACTGGAGACCGGTGCTGGGTCTGGGATCTCTTTTGATGAAGGAGTACTCCAAAGAGTCTTTTGTAATGGCATTTGGGGAACCATTGATCTAGTGATTTCCTCCCTATCTCTGTCAGTTAAACATCAATTTGTATGACACTTCCAATGGGGGAACATACACTCTTTTATTTAATATGGAGGCTCCAAAGAGACTTTTACAAGAGGCCAAGTCATGTAGAATTTTCAAAGCCAAGGGAGAGGGTTTGGATTTTAAAGTGTGAAAGGAATATTTTTCAAGGTTCATAAACCAAAGAGTGGTCTGATTCAGGGCTTGTCTAAGACCCTGCACCTAATTTTCTTTTTGTAATTTTATATTCTTTCTCTTCAGGAAGATCCTCAAATTGTGTATGTTTTTGATTCCCCAAATCCTGGATCTACTATGGCATGTAAAGGGCCTGGGAGGGTACCTGGCACACAGAAGATCCTCAGTAAATGGAGGTTTTCTGTCTTTGTCTCTTCTTCTTCTTGAAAGTCATACCTCACCTTATTCATTTATATCTCCAGCTCAGTGACTGACACCAAGGGACATTCTTTTTATTTTCTTTTTTATTTTTGAGGGCAAAGTCCTGCTCTGTTGCTCAGGTTGGAGTGCAGTGGTGCAATCATAGCTCACTGCAGCCTGGAAATCCTCCACTCAAGTGATCCTCCCACCTCAGCCTCCCCAGTAGCTGGGATTATACGCACATGCCACCATGCCCGGCTAATATATTTTAAAACATTTTTTGTAGAGATGGGATCTCACTGTGTTGTCCAGACTGGTCTTTAACTGCTGGCCTCAAGTGATCCTCCCACCTTGACCTCCCAAGGTGCTGGGGTTACAGGCATGAACCACTGCTCCCATCCCAGCATCCTTAAACAGTTACTGAGCAACTGACAGAAGGTAGGGCAGGAAGAAAAGAGAACTGACTTTTTGCTGTTTTCCTTCTCATACCACTGAGTATTATGTTAAAAACTCCTTGTTTATTTTAACTTCAGTAAATGCAAAAAAATTCAGTTGATAGATAGTAGAGCCTTCCTGACATGCACAACTACAGTTGTTTTTGGTTTTCTGTTTGTTGGTTTGTTTTGTTTGTTTTGTTTTGTTTTTTGAGACGGAGTTTCGCTCTTGTCCCCCAGGCTGGAGTACAATGGCGCAATCTGGGCTCACGGCAACCTCCGCCTCCCAGGTTCAAGTGATTCTCTTGCCTCAGCCTCCCGAGTAACTGGGAATACAGGCGCCCACCACCACACCTGGCTAATGTTTTGTATTTTTAGTAGAGACGGGGTTTCATCATGTTGGCCAGGCTGGTCTCAAATTGGATGGAATAAGAAGTGATAGATATTCAATTTTATGGGGAATACATTGTTCCTGATTTTGCCAAAGTGCTGGAAGGAAACAAGAATCTTGGAATAAATGCTCCCTGTTATGTTGATTGTGAGACTCATGGGCTGCTGACATTTTGAGAAAACCTTCACAGATTTTCACAGATATTAACTGGAGGAAATGTGAAAATTTCTATTGCTTTTTTACTCTGCATAGCAGATATTATATACACAAATGCACAAGTTTTGGATATTTTGCAAATATCAGTCAATATTGCTGGATCTTAATTATTACCCTGAATAAAAACTTTAAAAATTACCCTCTCTTCATAATATATTTACAGAAATGCCATAATCATCTCAGCAGAAATATGCATTCAATTTCAATTTTTTTTAGAAAAGAGGCTTCCTTTTATCTTGACTTCTGGGATTCCGACTTCCTCCTACCTTTCTGTTTCATCTCAGTCTTCTTTATGGATTCCTGTTACCCTTTTTTCCTCTTAAACCCTGACATTTTTCAGGTTTATGTCCAAGGTCTCTTTCTTTTTATGTTCTCTCTGGAAAACTTCACTGTCTGTCTGGCTTCATCTGGCTCCAGTGTTTTCAGAGCTTTACCTTGGCCCCAGGCCCTTTCTTGATCTCATGAGACTTACGACTGAGTGTCCCTGGAAGGCTAGGATAAAGATTGGAGAGGTTCATTCACCATGCTCAGAAGTCATCTGGTTCAAGACCTCGGAGAAGGAATATTGTGTTCTAGCGTTGTGGCCCCTGACAGAGGGAATGCACGGAAATGAAAGTTTGCAAAGCTAAAAAGTCTACAAACAAATTGTCTAATGCAGACACAGTAAAAGGTGGACGATACTTCTTAATTAGTTTCTGTAATTGAAAATGATAAATTAGGATGAATTGATTATTTCTATTTTCACTAATTTGGTGGATTACTCCCCATTAATCTGAAAGAGTGGTTTTTACTTCTCAGAGACTCTCCAATCCTGGGACATGAAGAGGTGTTGTTTTAAAAGCTCCCCTGTATCTGATGTGTGGCACGGTTAGGACCAAGGGTTCCCTCTGCTCCAGACTCTGTGCTCAGCATTTTATAGATACGAACTTTACCAGTTCTCACACTTCCCATGAGAAATGTGGCTATGACAAAACAGATTCAGAAAGCCTAAGCAATGTGCTCAGGATTATGCAGCCAGCCCAAAGCCAGGATTCAATGACAGTTCTGTCTGACTCCCAAAGCCTGGGATCTCTATACAACATCTCACTGCTTCTCAAAGAAAGATAGTCATTCTTTTTTTTTTTTTTTTTTTTTCTGTTTTTCAACTTTTAAGTTCAGGGGTACGTGTGCAGGAGGATATGCAGGTTTGTTACAAAGGTAAATGTGTGCCGTGGTGGTTTACTGCACAGATCATCCCATCACCTAGATATTAAGCCCAGCATCCCTTAGTGATTCTTCCTGATGCTCTCCCTCCCCCAGCGCTCTGCACAGGTGTCCAATGTGTGTTGTTCACCTCCATGTGTCCATGTGTTCTTATCAATCAACTCCCACTTATAAGTGAGAACATACAGTGTTTGGTTTTCTATTCCTGTGTTAACTTGCTAAGGATAATGGCTTCCAACTCCATCCATGTTCCTGCAAAGAACATGACCTTGTTCCTTGTTATTTATTTATTATTATTATTTTTTGAGACAGAGTCTCACTTTTGTCACCCAAGCTGGAGTGCAGTGGCACGATCTTGGCTCGCTGCAACCCCTGCCTCCCAGGTTCAAGCGATTCTCCTGCCTCAGCCTCCCAAGTAGCTGGGATTACAGGCACCCAACACCGTGCCTGGCTAATTTGTGTATTTTTAGTAGAGATGGGGTTTCACCATGTTAGCCAGGATGGTCTCGAACTCCTGACCTCAAGTGATCTTCCCGCCTTGACCTCCCAAAGTGCTGGGATTACAGGTGTGAGCCACTGCTCCTGGCCAATCTTGTTCCTTTTTATGCCTGCATAGTAACCTGTGGTGTATATGTAACACATTTTCTTTATCCAGTCTATCATTGATGGGCATTTAAGTTGATTCCATGATTTTGCTATTGTAAACAGTACTGCACTGAACATATGTGTGCATGTATCTTTATAATATAATGATTTCTATTCCTTTGGGTATATACCCAGCCATGGGATTGCTGGGTCAAATGGCATTTCTGCCTCTAGGTCTTTGAGAAATCACCACACTGTCTTCCACAATGGTTGAACTAATTTATACTCCCACCAACAGTGTAAAAGCATTCCTGTTTCTCCACAACCTCACCATCATCTGTTGGTTTTTGTTTTGTTTTGTTTGTTTTGTTTACTTTGTAGTAATAGCCAATCTAATTGGTGCGAGATGGTATCTGATTCTGATTTTGATTTGCATTTCTCTAATGAACAGTGATATTGAGCTTTTCTCCTATGTGTGTTGGCTGCACGAATGTCTTGAGAAGCGTCTGTGCATATCCTTTGCCCATTTTTTAATGAGGTTGTTTGGTTTTTCTTGTAAATTTGTTTAAATTCTTTGGGGTAGATTCTGGATATTAGCCCTTTGTCAGATGGCTAGATTGCAAAAATTTTCTCCCTTCCGGTAGGTTGTCGAAAAACAGTCTTACTATCCATATATGGGGAGGTAACTTCACAGCCCAGTACTCCCGTGCTTGAGAGAAAAATGGGGCACAATTTGAGTGGCATTGCCTTTTAAATTCTCATGCATCCCGCCAGAAAGAAATGCATTCTTAAATTCCATTCATGTATATTAACATATGCTATCGAAATGAGCTAAAATTTCCATATTTTAACATAGAAAAAACTCAATTGTGATCCATAAATTTAAAAAGAATTGAATTTCAAAATTGTTTTAAATGGACACAAAAGACGCTATCTCCAAATTGAGTTGATTTCGCCAATGGTTCTGAAAGGTAATGGATACACACAACTCTCTGAGACATGTTTCTCTATTACAGAACTGTCTTTCCGGGATTAGTAAAGCAGCCATGGAATTTGCTCACCCTTTCTAACCAAACATACCTATGAGGGATGGAGCAAATTGTCTCTTGGTGCATCTCACTCCTGTATCCTTGAGAGGCATTTAAGTGAGTCTCAGAATCTGAAGACCTGATGGCTATGCTCTAATAGAAATTCAGTTTTTTCTTCAGGGCACAATCGTTTTACATAGTTTCAGTAAAACTGGATTGCATAGGTTGTATCATGTGAAGAAGATAATTCAGGAAAGGCAGGTAACTGAAAAATCTAAAAGACAAGCAGCTATGGTTGCATTACAGAACAAAAGCAAAATAGGAATCAAATCTTGCTTGGAATCACATATTGAAGAATAATTCTGAGTAAAGAAGAAAACGTGGTGTTGCAGAGAGTGAGTTATTAGCCCTCGGCATCCAGATACTGCTCTCCAGAGCTACTTTCCTCTCTTCTTCCCACTGGGTAATTAAATGGGAGGAGGGTGCCCACGCAAGGAGAGCTTGCAAAATACTTTATAACCCGGACCATTCGCCAACATCAAATAGCATTAGGGAATGGCTGAAAGCCACACATGGGAACCTTTCAGTCCAACCAAACCAGGAAAGGGCTTCCGAACATCAACTAGTGAGTGGAGGGGAAAATCTCAGAAATTGCAAAGATGTGCAGGTTTATTTCACAGAGCCTTCCCTGAAAAGCCAGTGCACTGACCAAATCAAAGACTCCCATCTGAAAGAGATTGCCAATAAGAGTTTTCAAACAATAATATCTACCAATGGAATGTATTTAAGAACATAAATAGGAAGTTAAAATTAAATGAGTAAGTAGAGAATAAGGATACATACTTAGAAAGAAAGTGACCTTATGCATAACATGTTCAGGAAGCAAAATATAATCAACAGCAGATACAAAGCAAATTTTTGGCTCTCAGGAAAAAAATACAATATCTAAAAAGTAAACAAAAATTCACTAATAGCTTAGTAACCTTTGTTATTCTAGGGTCGTGTCATAAAACCAGTTAAAATTATATTTGTTTGGCTGTTCTAGTCCAAGTGCTCCATTAAGAAAATTTCTCTCCCAAGCTAAAGATGTGAAGGAACTTCCTAAGTGGCTATTAACAATTATTGAAAAGTAGTTTGTAAATGTGAAGGAACTTGCAAAGTGGCCAGTAACAATTATTGAAAAGTAATTTATTTTTTAAAAAGCCGTTGATTAAAAGAAGCATCAAGATGCAGTAGGAATGATTAAGAGACTTGTTCTCAGATGGATGGGGAAATTAAGCAGAGAGGCAAGAATGAGCCACCTGGAGGGCTTTCAGATCAGAAGAGTCTGTGAATTTAAAGGATCACTGTATTTTTCCTTCCACAGAGATTTATTTGAAACAATAAAACTGGACTGAGCAAATGGGACAGAATAGGAAGTCTGGAAGACATCAGTGAAACAGGGACTAATGAAAAAAAAAAGAGTAGGGAACAAAGGTGCTGCCCTGGACCTGGGTGATCAGCCGAGCCTCCCCTGGCTAACGTCACCTGGAAGCCATGCTGCTTGGTAACAGGGATGCAGTGATTGGGATGTCTAGTTGTGAGAACTCAGCAGAGAGATGACCTTTCTAAAAAGTCCTCAACAATGTTTTAAAGGGGGAAGAAGAAATATGAACATTTAGGACTAAATAGGAATAAGCTGGCCTACCTATTATTTATAGGTGAAGAAAGGAGATCCAGGGATTTGTTAGAGCTACAAGCTAGCTGTGCTGTTCAAGGACATCCCACCTACCCCAGCCACGTGTTCTTTCTACTACAGAACAGGTAGTGCTAAAGAAGCCTTTATAATTGGTAGCTTGAAAGACTAAAAGTGATCTGTTTTCGTGTCATATGCCTTGGGAAAGCACGTTAATTATCTAACTTTTGTCCAATAGAATATATTACAATCGAAGCTCCCATACCTTTGCACAAGATAAGGACATCTCTGCTTTGAACATCTCCTCCTTCTTTGTCTGCCTTGAAAACTTAACTTCTCTTTATTCAAAATTCTGCTCAAGAGCCCCTCTCTCTGATGCCTTCTCCAATCCCCCCAGTCGGAATTCATTCATATCCTTCTATTCTAGGTATCTTAAACATAGTTCTATTTTGTATGTATCACTCCTTTCTGTTGTATTTATTTGCATGTAAGTCTGTCTCCTATACTAGACATTGAATGTCTTGAGAACAGACATGGTATTTTACATACATTAATATGTCCACTACATTCCATGGCTCCTGGTAACACAGGAACTGTTCAGTTAATGTTTGTTAAATTGAGCTAACTAGGACTAACCATCTATTGTTTCTACTCCGGGATCCCCAGCTCTAGGCACAAAGACTTTGATCCTACAGGCTTAGTCCTGCCACGATATCCTCAGGGCTCCATTAAATGTGAGATCCCACTTTAAACTTCCATATGTCTCCAAATGACCCTCCAGGGGAAGAAGAGTCCTGTGTCACATTTCAAGCAGTGTGTCACCTGCTAAGATCTTGCATCCCCCATTCCTTCGGGAGTTTTATTCTGTCTCGGTTCCTACCAATGCCTTTTCAGAGCTATGCTGCGAATGCCCACATGACCACTAGTGTCGCTGCTGTTTGAGACCCTTCTTGACCCTCCCTCAACAGCCTGGATTCCCTGGAGTATCCAGCAGCTTGGAACACATACGTATTGGCCAAATTGTGCTGAATACCTCAGTTTACACTGGGGCTCTTTGTCTCCCCACTCTCATCTCTTCTCCCCCTTCCTATCCCTTCTCACCACTCCTAATAAGACCAACTCTACACAGATTTCATTCTGAAAGTATCAAAATCTAAACATTCTCAGCATCATCCATTCACACAATATCCAGTGAGTGCTTCTGTGCTAGGTACTGACCCGCCAGTGGGGAAGTAACAGGGAATAAGGCAGCCTGGGTTCCCATCTTCTGTGATCTTCAGGACTCCCTGCTTATATTAAGGATGCTCAGTGAACCCATGTGGGTTAGGAAATGAAGTCTTTCTTCTTTTCTCCCATTCAGAACTCAGATTTTTGAAATGCTGGGCCACATTCACTTTCCCCTTTTTCTTTACCTTCCAGTCACTTCTTAACCTACTATAATCCAGCCCTTCCATTGAAATTTTGTTTTCCAGCGTCATCAGTGTTGGTTTTTAAATTGCTACATCTGGTAGGTATCTTTCAGCTCTTTTTTGAGTTGACTGCTCTGCAGCATGTAGTACAGTTGAGCACTTCTTTAAATACTGTCACAGGCCTTTAAGCAAGACCCTTTCCTGGTTGCCTTTCCTACCTCTCCAGCAACCCTTCAACTTTCTTCAAAGATCTTTCTTACTGTCTTAAAGGTATCTGTTCCCTGGGGTCAGTAGCTCTATGTTCTTCTTGCATTGTGCATTCTCCTGTGATAGTTCTCATTTCCCTGATTTCAGGGCTGCTGGAGAACAACTCCAGGGAACACCATCCCTGCAGTGTTCCAGTGCTTGACTTGAATTTCCTCTAATACTTGTGGTCTCCCTATTTCACTGTAGGAGTTTTGCACTTCGCCCACTTGGAATGTTCTGTATGTGCAATGCCCCACATTTCTGGGAGGTGATGCATTTGTCACCGCTGACCTCTCCATCTGGAAAGCACTCCTATTTTGACCACTACGACCGAACCTCCTCTTGATTTTCTTCCCACTTCCCCAGAAGCAGCTTTCTAATCCCCTTCATCCAGCCTTCTACCTTGACACAATATGAAAGTACTTCCCCTTTTATCCACCACTCTTATGAAACTGTCTGGAAAACAAATACCCTTCTCTTGGGTCCATCCTGTAAAGTCTAGTTTTAAAAGTCAAATTCATGAATGTTTTAGGTTCTGCAATTTTCCTTTGTGGCAGCCGTGGCCATAAGGTTTTAAACTATGCAGTACCTAAAATATTCTTAATGAGGAAAAGTGATGGAGCTATGATTTTGACCTTAAGAGGCTTTCAACCTTTTAATCCCAATGAATGAGTCATCCAAAATGGCTATAATGGTCGTTCTTTTGTACGTCCTTTTAGGGTAGAATTTAATTGCTTACTTTCTAAATGAATAGTGTGTAGAAGTGATTGTGGGGTGTGACAGACCTCACCATGGCAACCCTCCCTAGGGGAAATTGATGGCTTTGTAAATAGAGGGTTTCTGTTAGGAGCATAACCACCCCCAGGCTGTTCTTTTGGATGCTGTAAGTTACTTAGGATTTCAGAAGAGGGAATATTAAATCAAATATTTTATCAGTTCAGAAAGGCTCACCCACAAAATATGTATTTATCACTTCAATTTGTTCTTCGCCTGCCGTGCCAGTTTAGCACTACCAATTTTTTTTTCCTGTCTGCGGCATTGGGGTTGAGATCTCTGATCAGACACTTACTTCCTCAGTCGGTGCTAAGTGCTGCCAACTCACACCTGCCAAACACTGAAAAGGCCATGCCCTTTCTTCAAAGTTTTCCCCCTCTTCTAGGACTGGCTACATAATTTGAGGAGCCCAGTGCAAAATAAAAATATGGAACCATTTGTTGAAAAATTATTTAGAATTTCAAGGCTGGGCACAGTGGCTCACACCTGTAATCCCAACACTTTGGGAGGCCGAGGCAGTTGGATCACCTGAGGTCAGGAGTCTTTGAGACCAGCCTGGCCAACATGGTGAAATCCCATCTCTACTAAAAAAAAAAAAAAAAATTAGTTGGATGTGGTGGCACGCACCTGTAGTCCCAGCTACTCAGGAGGCTGAGGCAGGAGAATCACTTGAACCTGGGAGGAGGTTGCAGTTAGCTGAGATGGCACCACTGCACTCCAGCATCGGCAAAAGAGCAAGACTCTATCAAAAACAAAACAAAACAAAACAAAACAAAAAACCAGAATTTCAGTAAGTGACGGCAAAACCATAAATCAAGCCCAAGGTCCTTTGGAGCAGTTGCCCAAGTCCCAACCCATGAAGGCGGGCCCCCTACTCTCCCATCTCCCTCCCCTCTCTTTTCCTCATCCAGGCTGAAGTTTTCTTCTTTCCTGCTCATTTGAAAGAGCGTGAAAGTGGTGAGTGCCTTACCTGTGTAGTAGATTCTTCCCCGAGTTCTCAAGTGTTCAAGGTCGGAGAAAAAGGAAAGCCTTGCATATTTGGTGGTGAAAGTAAACCACTTTGCTGAGTACTAATTACACAGATTATTAGCCTAAAAGAGCCAGAAAACATTTGAATGAAAGTAGCTCTGCCCTGCTAAGGGTTAGGGGAAATGTCCTTTTAGTATTATTCCATTTTTAACCTTTTTAGAAACTCTGAAAATGTGTCAGTACATCACATACTTATGTACCAAATCTAGACTCTGTTTTAATAACAGAAGAAACATATCTATTGTTTATAACAAACCATTGTCTTTTTCCTTCAAATATGTTAACATTTCTTTTAAAAATCATTTAAAATTCTTTAAAACATATGAAAACCAGTCCCGTCACAAAACTGTGGGGTATAGATACAAGAAAAGCCACGGTTGAAGGATTTATTGCTCTGATAGAGTGGTACCCAGTATTTAAATGTGCCCTGAAGATTGCTACTTTTACTTGAAGAAAGGACTCCATATTCAAATAATACTGGGTGCTTTAGAAATCCACATAAAAGCTTCCTAGATGCCCTGCAGTTTAAAAAGGAAAAGGAAAATGTAACTCCTCCAAGCCAATCTTGTTCAGGTTTTATGTAACAAAGCTGAAAGTTGGTTTTCAGTTGCCAAGGACTCTCAGGCCACATAAGCCGAGCGTGCCCAGAGGAGCCAAGTTTGCACCAACCGGGGGAACCTAAGTGCTCTGAATTAAGGGGACTGAATTAGAAGTGGATGAACACGGTATGGCAGCATGCAGGATCCAATCAGATTGAGGTCTGGCATCACTCAATGGCAGGATTCAGTCAGATCATGCCTCCCGAAATCACCTTGTTGCAAAATCCAATCAGATCATGCCTCATTACCCTACGCTTATAAAACCTGACCCAGCCCCCAGCTCTGGAAGACTCTGCTTTGGAAACTACCCCAAGGTGTTCTCCATGCTTGTTACAAGTAATACAATCCCTTTGCAAAAGCCTCTTTGGTTGTGGCCATTGGGTTGGTATCCACTAAGTGACTGAGCCCACCCATTGTATAGGTAACAAAAACGCAAAGGAAGTCTATATTCTATTTATCTTTGTATAAGCCAGTTTTGCCCAAATACATTTAATCACAGAGACGTTTCTTTGCCGTAACTATTAAAATTCACCAAAACAGGTAGCGAGCACACTTTGGGGAGTGCTGATTTAACTACTCCTTGGAGATCATAGGAAGAGAATTAGTACTGTTGAGCACCTTCCAGATTTTATGTGCTGTGTAATTAGCATGACCAAACCTAATTAATAGAACAATCAGCCCTTATATCAGGATCCCTATTTTATATATGAGGTTGATACGTTAAGGAGCTCTAATGGACATGCAGTTTTAAGTGGTGCTGGGACTTTAGGCCAGTGTTTGACTCCAGAGCCCAGTGCAGCATTCAAAATGTACTGACAGCAAAAGCAAAATAACATAAAGAATTTATAACACCTTCCAAATGCATGTTTTCAGTTCTGAAGGCTGAGCCTTTCATAAGATAAAAGGAATTTTCTTGGCAGATTTTTCACCAATGAAATAATGAATCTGCCTTCTCATGTGGCTTGCCATCTGCTATGAGGCCCAAGAGACACATTTTTCTCTTCCTTACAAAGCTAAGCTGAACAATTGTACCAAATAACTAAGATGCAGGCGGCAGAATCCCTTTGTGGAGAATCAGAGCTCATGACGAGCTCTTCCAAATACTGTTAAATTGAAACAAATATTCAGAATATTATAAATCTCACTAGATTCATCTAGAGAGAAATGTGTTAGAAACATAACTTTAAGAGAAATTTACAGACTTTTATTAAGCAGCTAACAGAGGTAGCCAGACCGAAATCAAAGCAGACTTTCAGGTTTGCATTAGGTTCTGATCAGATTCTAAATTACAATTTATTCTTAAAATGAATGCCAAAATTTGCTGAAATTTGCTGAAATTTCACTCCATATGAAATAACTCGATATTTTACACCTGCTAATTTTTCCATATTTTCAGGAAACACTGAATCTTTAATGAGTGAATTGTTACATCTATTAATATTAAAGGAAGCATTCCATAAATAGTCAATCTGGAGTTGAGGCTGCATTACAATAGAGACTGTTGAAAGCAAACAAGAAGAAATAGAAACACTTGGTAAAATGAGGTGGACTAAGAAGACCGCTTTGTTAACAAAGGACCATGAGATCTATGGAGAAAGGAAAGAAGAAAACTTTGAGAGACCAGATCTGCAGATCAAAGAACGTAGCCTCTGTCTACGGCCATACCACCCTGAACGTGCCGGATCTCGTCAAAGAACATAGCCTGATAAATACAGGTTCCAAAGAACAGAAAGGGAAGGCTGGTATTTGTGTTCTTCGGGGTCTGCCTTAGGTGCATACTTAGCAGATTTGGAGAAAATCTATAAATATTTATGAGGGAAACCCCAAATGCAAGTGCAGTGGGCATGTATGTATGTAACATACATTCTCTGTTCATTTTAGGGTGGAATTTTAACATTAAAATGAGGTAGAATTGGGCTCTTTACCCATCAAAAGGTGAACTATAGAGCAGAGAGGTGTTTTGTGGGCAAGGGCTGGTTTCTGCTCAATTCTAGGACACAAGACCTTATGACAGGAATACAGGGATTTGGGGCCAATCCCTCTCTGCTACAGCACTTGATTTCATCTCTAGTGTGCCTCGTTTTAGCCACAGGGAGTTCATTTCATCTGTCAGCTGGGGGTATATTTTAACAGCTCACACAGATTGAAACAGAGACTATAGTGGGCGAAGACCCATTCGGAGAAAGCTTGATTCATGATAGCAGCACTGGAGGGACCAGTAGGGATGAACTAAAGACATCTGGTGGGTTGACCATGACGCGGTCTGTGTGGAAACACAGACACACCCGCTAGCAAACAGTAGACCTGAGACTAGAAGAGTAACTACTTCTCCTAGCAGTGGGAGGGCCTGGTCGGTATCACAGAGCAATGTCTCTTTCCAAGGGCTGCGGGAGGGTAAAGGGGGTCACCTGTGAAGACTGCTGTCGGAGCTACATATAGTGTGGTACCCTCATAGGTATAAGGTGAGGGTACCGCACAAGAGGCAATAGCACCGGGGTCAAGATTAGGAGGCTGGGGAGTGAGAATCAGAGAAACTCACTCTGGAACACCCAGGAGAAGAGCTTCTGAAAACTCTCAGAAAGAGCTGGGAGAATCTTTGAGGGTGGCTGATTTCTAGCAATCAGTCAATCTGAGACAACGTAAGATGTTTAACTCTGTGTTACAGTGGCAGGCTGAGAAGTCCATTAGAAAATGCAACACTACATAATGACGTAGGGGTTGGATGTGTCGATCATGTTGCCAATCCAGCATTCCATTTCTCTTGTAACAAAAATTTGCTCCATCTGATGATAATGGGAGTGGGCATATGACCCAAGTGTAGCCAGTCACAGGATCTGGTGCCCATGGGTTGCTGTGATTTGTACAAGCACGAGCACATAACTAAGAGCAAGGCAAAAAGACTATATCCTTGAACTTAATTGAGTCTGCTTCAAATAAATAATAACAAAACATTTATAATATAATTGGGGAAATTGAAATGCTGACTGGATGTTTAATGATATTAGGCAATTGCAATGAATGTTTTAGGTACACTGATGATATTGTCCTTATCCTTTATATGTACATACTGGAATATTTATGAATGAAATTATTTTAAATCTCATATTTGAATCAAAATAACAAAAATAATTCAAGAGAGTGTGGGTCGATGAAACAAGATTGTCCATGTTGAAACAGGATGGTGGATACATAGGAGAGGGTTAATTATACAAATGAAGCTGACCACATATAATCCCTCTGCATAAAATGTGTGTTCGTTTTTGTAAATAAATGCATATTTATAGAACAAAACGATGAAGACTACACATACACATGCACATATAAATATATTGCACTTAATATATTTCACATATGTAAATATCAATATTGCATTTAAATCTTCAGCCCATCTGGACTTTATTTTAGAGCATGGTGAGAAGTATAAAGCTTTTTCTCCCTGGGTAGTTTTCCCATTTACTAACTAATTTACAATTATTTCATCAATTTCATATGTCATGTTAATCAAATTCTAAATACTCACAGATCTGTATAATCTATTCAATTTATTTGATCTTATATTTTAGCACATGTCATATTGTGTTAATTATTATGGTATGTAATGTGATGCAAAATCTGAAAGTTCAAGTTTCCTCTTGTAGAAGTTATTCTCATTTTTCAGTGTTTAAAATGCCTTCCTGTTCCTTTACTCTTTCAGATAAAATTTAGAGCAATCTCATCAAGCTTTTAAAATTCCCATTGAGTTTTAGATTACAGTTGCATTTCATTTATATATTATTTGGGGGAATTTTAAGAATTTTGAATGTTGAATCAGCTTTCTGAAAATTGCATAGCTTATATATTTGAAAAGGCCTCAGTGTGAGAATACAAAATGCATAGTACTTCTGATTTGCTTTTTAGAAACAGTGGTCTGATCTTTCAAAGTTCTGAGTTCTTCGTTTCATGTTTCTTCTAGATTTTTTTTTTTCTTCTGGCCCCAGGGGAACACATCCCGATTTATTTATTTAGGTTTTTTTTAATTTTTATTTTTATTTCACTTGAATAGGTTTTTGGGGAACAGGAGATGTTTGGTTACATGAATAAGTTCTTTAGTGGTGATTTCTGAGATTTTGGTTTACTAGAATTTTTTAAAAACAGGGTGTTTCCTTATTTCCAGTGTCATGGTCAATGCAGAATCATGTAAGAGTTGCTCTGCCAATATAACTTTATTGAAGTATTGTATTCATTTCTATTTATTTCTGATGTGTGGGTTTCTGACAAATGTTATCCTATATTTTTTATTTTGATCTCTGCTGTATTCCAAAAAAAGAAAGCAAAATGCCTATGTTTGGAAATTGGGCTCCCCCTGCTGGTAGATTTAGCACCTTTATTGCCTCCAATTCTCAGAGCCTTTTAAAACCCAATTCTGTTTTATGGTGTCTTGGACCTAAGAGATTAAAGTATTTGCTAACTCCTATGCTATATTATCTGAGTGGATAAGATCTACCTTTATAAACTTTAGCATATCATATAATTAATTCTAATATGCACAAACCAAGGACTAAGAGAGATGAGAGATCAGTATGGGTTAAAGGCAGCGAGTGGTATGCTGGTAAATGTTTAACAACCAGCTCTCTGAAAAGCACTGATTTGTAGCATTTGCCAACTTTTCTGGTGTAAATACTTCTACAATGGCTCATTACAAGTTACCAACGTGAAGTCACTGAATGTGGAGTTGGGAAAGATGTTCATAATTTGCTGCCACAAGCTGACTCCAACACACCTCTGATTGAAGGAGATGAGAAGGTTTGAGCTGGATTTTATATTCTGCAGATAACATGTAAAAGGTAATAGCTCATAGTAGAAAAGCTACGTGCTTAAACATTCGATAGATCCAAATTTAAATGCAGCTTCACTGGTTTCTACCTTTGAGCAATGTGTTGTTTGAATCTAAATGTTAATGTCTTTAAAGTGAGCTGATAATACCTACCTTGCAAGGTTATTGAGAAATTAGAAAGGATAATGTATATAAATCACCTCAGTAGAATGTGTATTTCTAATAAGTGGTGAGCCGACACACAAAGCTGCCAGAGGACAAGATGATCAGACACAAAGCTGCTGAAACTGGGGCTAGTACACTGAGCAAACTTGTCCTGTAACCTCAGAGAGTTTATATCTAGGAAGAGCAGTCTGCTTAACTGGCTATGAGGAAGTCATTCTGGTCGTAATGAGAGACACATATTGGAGGAATGTGGAGCATTGATATCAGATAAATATTGTATCTCGATTTTGGTTTTCTGCATAGGAAGCAACAGAAGGAAATTAATTGTCAAATAATAGAGAACACATTGCTCTGGGAACCCTGGTTCTGGCCTAATGGCAGAAGGAACAATGTCTCCTTGCTGTCTCTTTCTGTTGGAGTGGATTTGTTTCCTGTCTTTACTCTTAATAGAGAGCAGTGCTTTGAAAGTCCTGACTTTATGCAGGCCCCTTGGTTCCAACTTCCCATCTGAGAAAGACTCAAGGCTTCCTTCATCTCCCCTCTTCTTTTTGGTATTAACAGAGATGCCCCACGTAACTGAAGATCAGCAGATTCCTAGATTGCTGAGACTAACAGCATCACTGCTCAAAGCTTCTCACTGTGTTTTTAGTTCCAAGTTCATTTCTGAACTGGGTCTACATTAGATAATAAAAATATATTATATCTTAGCCAGTATTTCTAGGTGCTTTTAGTGAAAAGATTTTCAGATTCTCTTCTCCACAAGCAGTATGGACTCATGATAGCTGTCAAATAAGTTTATCCCTCCAGTCCTGTAGGCCAAACAATCCGCAATTCTATCAGTTAAACCTCCCATTTCAAACCAATCCAAACTCCTGCCCTCCTACTCAACTCCCAACCTGCCCCACATTTTCAACCTCAGTTTCCCCAGGCCTATCCAGTCCCCCTACACTCTGATCAAACTAGAAAACACTCACCGTGACCACAGTGCAAATACTGCATGGTTTGAAGTCCGTGACAGTAGGTGTTTTTTTGATTTGGAGGAGAAGAATAAAAGCGTCAAGAATCCTCACAGAAAAGTTTTAAATGATTTTAAATGATTCATTTATAAATGATTTTGTTAAGACCCTCCGATAGTAATTTCTAATATTTATAAAACCCAAACTTATACCTGAAAGTTTCAGTAATTGAGAACAAAAGTAACATCTCAAAACCCCATTGCAAACAAACAAACATTTTTTTTCTTTAGTATAAAGTCTTACACTAGTATAAAGTTCTTAGTCTTTAGTGTTGAGTCCTTGATGTAAAGTCTTAACTGGTTTTCTTTTTTCTTCCTATTTTTTTTTTTCTTTTTTTAGAGATGGGGTCTGATTATGTTGCCCAGGCTGGCCTTGAACTCCTAGACTCAAATAATTTTCCACTTTGGCCTCTCAAAGTGCTGGGATAACAGATGTGAGCCACTGTGCTCAGCTTCTTTACATTTTTAGGATAAACTTAGGGTAAAATCTCCTATTGTAGAAGCTTCTATCATGGTCAACATAATATGTCAAATTGACTAGGTTATGGTCAATTTGACCATAATATTTATGTCAAATTGACTAGGTTATGGTCAATTTGACATAATATTGGGTTGACCCAGATATTTGGTCAAACAGTAAAGTGGATGTAGCTGTGAAAGTATTTTTAGAAGAAAATTAACATTTAAATCAGTAGACTTTCAGTAAAGGAGAGTACCTTTCATAATGTGGGTAGGCCTCATTCAATCAGGTCTTAGGAGAAAAGACTGAAGCATCCCAAAGAGGAAGAAATGCTGCCTCAAGATTTCAATAATAGAAACACTGCCTGGGTGTCCAGCCTGCAGATTTTGGATTCAGGTCTTCAACTTCAACTCTTGCTGAATTTCCAGCCTGATGGTTTGCTGTACAGATTTTGGACTTGCCAGCCTCTGTAATCATCTGAGATAATTCCGTAAAATCAATCAATCAATCTCTTTCTTGACTTCTGTTTCACACGAACACACACAGGTGCATATATATATGTTCTACTTCTCTAGACGATTTTGACTACTAATACAATCTTTATTTTTAATATTAAAACTTTAAACTTTAAAACGGTAAGTATCAACCTACCTTTGAAATGAAATTTTGAGCATGTTGAGTGTGGTGTACATTTTCCAGAAGAGCCAGGACCTAACCTTGCAGGGCTTTTCTAAAGGAGCGCTCCCTGCACATAGCTCTGAGACTTTACTTCATGTGAGACTTTCCAGCAGATTCTTCCTCTCACCCTTTATGGCTTTATTCCAGAACCTCTGTCAAAATATATTTTATGGGTTTCTCCTCTGGTTTAATGAAGAGATAGAGATGGCAAAATTCTCACTAAGGCATGTTTGTTTGGCTCTCCAAAAAAATATATGAAGCTATTAATATATTTTCAGCACTGGAGCCACCTCAAAATGGGTTAAAAGATGGGTTCTTCTGGCCAGGCATGGTGGTACATGCCTGCAATCCCAGCACTTTGGGAAGCTGAGGGGGGTGGATCACCTGAGGTCAGGAGTTTGAGACCAGCCTCACTAACATGGTGAAACCCTGTCTCTCCTAAATACAAAAAAAATTAGCCAGGCATGGTAACACGTGCCTGTAATTCCAGCTACTCAGGAGGCTGAGACAGGAGAATTGCTTGACCCTGGGAGGTGGAGGTTGTAGTGAGCCAAGATCGCGCCATTGCACTCTAGCCTGGATGGCAACAGTGAAACTCTGTCTCAAAATAAATAAATAAAATACCTTCTCTCACATTCAATAGGAAGGCTAGTATCGAAAATGGAAAATAAATGTTGGCGAGAACGTGGAGACCTTAGAAGCTTTGTGCACTGCTACACATGCTACAAGAGAGATGAGTATTGAAGATATTGTGCTGTATTATGTGAAATAAGCAGGACACAAAAGGACAATGTATGATTCCACCTATATGAGGTACCTAGAATAGATACATTCACAGGGATGGAAAATAGGAGTTACCAGGGTCTGGGGGGAGGGATTAATCAGGAGTTATTATTTAATGAGTACAGTTTCTGTTTGGGATGATGAAAAAGTTCTAGAGATGGGTGGTGATAATGATTGTGTAACAACGTGAATGTACTTAATGCCAATGAAGTGTACACTTCAAAATGATTTAAATGATAAATTTCATGTTAATGTATATTTTACCACAATGAAAATGTACCTTCTTTGAATCATGCACGTGAGTCTAGATAAGCTTACATTGTTGGTAGAGATGATAAAAGAGAAAATAGTTAGAGTCAATAATTCTATTCCGAGGAGGGGACTAGTCACATTTTCCTCCAGTTTGGCTAAAAATTTGAAAACAATCAAATTTGTTTTGACATTTATTAAGCTGATGAAAATGATGGGGCGGTACAGTCAAAAAGGTAGAAACTAATTTTTTTTTTAATACTTTGTAAGTTCTGGGATACAGATGCAGAACATGCAGGTTTGTTATGTAGATATACACGTGCCATGGTGGTTTGCTGCACCTATCAACATGTCATCTACATTAGGTATTTCTCCTAATGTTACTTCTCCCTTCTTGAAGTGTTGGACAGTTTTGTATTTTCTTTGGCTGTGAATGCATGCAGTCTTGATAGAGGCAGACCCATCTACTTCTGAAGGTCAGGGTGCTTGTGGCAGCTCAGTTGTTCAAGTGTGCAGTGTGAAGAAGGAAGGAGACTGGATACAATAATTGCTTCAGCACTTACTGGTTTCTTGACCAGAGTTAAACTGCTTAATCTTCTGTGCTATGATTTCCCAGCCTGCATGTCTTCTTGCTTCAGTTTGTAAACTAAGATTGGCCCTAAATCATAGACACCCACAGTATTAAAAAGTATTACTCATTCTTTTACATTGTGGGTTTTTTGCTGTTGCTGCATCAGAGTTTGCCTGTTTGTATGGCTGACTCTGAAAGCTCTAGACAGTTGCTCAACGTGAGTACTCCTGTCTGCTCTGGTTATAACCTCATCCCCCTCGCTTTGAGAAGCAGATGCCAACTTTGGGAGAGAAAGGGCCACCACCGTCTCCAAAATTCATCCCTTTGTGACCATAAAGCCATGTTTTTACAGCAGAAATGGCTACTTTCCCTAGTTAACTCTATGTTTCCTATAAAACATTTTACTGTTCAAGATCAAGCAGAGCAATATTGTTCTGTAAGTTTGTGATTTGCCTCGGAAACCACAGGGGTTGTGTGGGAATTTATGTTCAGAACATTTATAACCTTATAAAACATGAGGTAAAATCTTTCCCTCACAAAAGAGGTGAGAATCCTAACCTGTGCTGAGAAATGAATAGGAATGGAGGATTTATGCATGTGTAAAATGGCACTTTCAACTAACATTTTAATTTCACACCATGTATCAGACAAATTCAAGACAACCAAAATGCAATATATCACAGATAAGGAGAAATCTCTATCAGGCTATAAAAGTAACCCTCTGCACACTTACAATAGCCCATCATGGGACACCCAAGACGGATTTAAACCAAGAGTAAAGATTATTTGCACATTACAACTCACCTAGCTGGTACTAGCTCAAATTGGGACCAGTATTCTCTTTAACGACATTAAAGTGTGAATGAAGTCTATTTCCACATAGATGTGACATCAAACAACTTGAGTTTCATAGACACTTCTGAGAGTGGTCAAAACCACTAGCTAATTCAAGAAATCATGGTTATTGAAGATTTAGTGAATATTATCTATGCCCTGTTGGTTAATTCAGAAATTGAGGTTGGTCTTATGAGAGAATATGGCAACTAACAGAGACAGCAGCTGATGGGAGAAACATTCAATAATCAATTATCAAATACACTACTGATACAGTTTGGCTGCATCCCCACCCAAATCTCATCTCGAATTGTAGCTTCCATATTTCCCATGTGTTGTGGGAGGAACCTGATGGGAGCTAATTAAATCATGGGGGTGGTTTCCCTGTACTGTTCTCATGGTAGTAAGTCTCACGAGATCTGATGGTTTTATAAGAGGTGTCCCTTTTCTCTCGGCTCTCATTTCTCTCTCTTGCCTGCCATGTAAGATGTGCCTTTCACCTTCCACCATGATTGTGGGGCCTCCCCAGCCACGTGGAACTGTGAGTCCATTAAACCTCTTTTTCTTTATAAATTGCCCAGTCTTGTATATGTCTTTATCAGCAGTGCGAAAACAGACTAATACAACTACTACTTTTTTTGTTCATGCTAAAAGTAAGCGCTGCTTAAATTTAGCATTTTCATCCTTAAAAGAGAAAGCTAAATCAAATGTTCACCAAATAGAAGAAATTGCAGCTGTTAAGGCCTGGCAAATTATATCCAGAAGAGAATGGTTTAAAATAACTCTAGCAAACATCTTGTAGCTTGATTCAAAACAGCTAAATGGTTCTGAATATGTGAACGAACAGCTAATTCAAGGAATATCAGCTCCATTCTTCTGAGCCAGTGGTGATTTCTCTCAGATCCTCCACGGTAACCAATGGTTCATCTGTCCAACAAGATGGAAATCATCAAGACCCACTGGGCTTTTGAAACCCCAGTATTTCCCAAAACTCACCAGCTAGGACCTTTGAAAATGGGAATACGCTAAAAATATAGACAACCTGTTACAGGTGTTTCTGTCCATGAATTGGGAACTTCTTAGTATGCTAAAGAGCTGGGAAGGACTTAGGCCATTGACAGGGCTGCAGACTCTGTTGGTGATACTGAATTCCAGCTTACAAATGGACAGAATGAATTCCTTTCTCCACATCCTGGGAACCAGAGTGTAGCCATGCAACATTTCATGGGTGAAATTCAAGTAAAATAGGTCCTGATCTTGTACAGCAATGGTTAGGGGTAGGAATATATGCATCAGAAGTTTTCAAACTGTTAAAAATAGCAGGCTATGTTATTGGTGAACATAATGAAGATTAGTCCCTACCTCTCCTCTCAGAAGAGTTACAGTGACTCTTTTAGTCTACTAAAGTTAAGAGAAACAATGAGAAAAAAATTGGAGGGTGAGTTATATGTGTTTACAATCTACCTTATTCCTAGGTGACGCCGCCTGAACTTCACTTTGAGGAAACAAGTCTATGTTTTGATGCAACATTATATCCTCAAGCTCAGCTTCAATATGAGTTCTTAAGATTTTATGCATAGATTTAATTGAGAGATGTTGTGTTTTTAGAGAACTGATGGGGATGACTATAAAGTCAGATCATGAATGGAACAGGAAGTTTTACTACTAGTGGGTGAATGTGACTCCCAAGTTGTTTTCATGTTATTACATAGTGACAGAAATGCAAGGAGTTTAGCAGTATAAATTACATGTATGAAAACTATCATGCTATTTAAGGGCACAATAGAATGTGGCTGTGTATATTTTTTCTTTAACTGAAAATTACCAGTTTGCAAATGCCCCTGTTGTAAATCTATTTGTGAGTCCAAGAAACTATTGCTCACGACAAGGCCTAGGCAGTTAAGGGCAAGTTAGAAATCATGGAAGGAAACAGAATTATACTGTTAAATATTTCTCCTCTCAAAGACCCACATGTGGTGGTTTGTGCTGTGGCATGTTGAGAATGAATCCCCAAAGATGGTGGGCATTTCTGGACCCCATAGATTGTGACCCACAGAGAAATAAATAGTTTAGGACTTTAAATGTATGCAAGAAAAGGTTCTATACCACAAATTTCATTGATGCTGTATCATTAATCAAAATGGTCTTGAGGTAGAATTAGATAATGCAGGATGTGTTTCAGTGATCTGGATTCTCACAGCCACTGCATTGTGAACTTTTTGTGCATTGCCTGTAATTTAAAATGTTGTGACAGCTATTTCATTGTGAGTCTACTGTTTCTTGTCACATTGATTATTTATATAGGTAACACAAATTTTAAATTCTACTGTGTGCACTCTTTAAATTTCCTTTAAATGAAAGTGATCAGTAGTAGAATGCAACAGGATTTTCTGAGAGTAAGCTGCATGTATTAGTTTGCCATGGCTGCCATAGCAAAGTGCCCCAGACTGGGTAGCTTCAACAACAGAAATTGATTTTCCCCTGGTTCTGGAGGCTAGAAGTCCAAGATCAGGGTATTGGCAGGGTTGAGTTCTTCTGAGGCCTCTCTCCTTTGCTTGCAAATGACTGTTCTCTTGCTGCCTCTTCACCTGGTGGTCCCAATATGCACATGTGCCCCAGTGTCTCTCTGAATGTCCCCATCTCCTCTTTTTATAAAGACATCAGTCAGATTGGATTGGATTAGGACCCATCCATAGGACCTCATTTAACCTTAATTACCTCTTCAAAGCTCCTCTCTCCACATACAGTCACGTTCTAAGGACTTCAACATGAATTTTTTGTGGAGAGGACGGAATTCAGTCAACAGCAGCACACTTCTTATATTTAAGCAAACCGCGCAGGATAAGAATTCTGTGAGGCCCATGCTGTATCTGAATACAAGGGCTCTGATCACCTGATGCGTGTCAAAATGAGTAACTTAGCCAAACGGTACCAGGAGGAAACACGGAATAACTTTGATCTCCAGGGAGAGTCGCAGCCTTACTCTAAGCAGGTCAAGCACGTCTGGAAGTGCGGTTGTACTTCTACCGCTCAGAGGTTTTGACAATGATCTCAAAGGTTGTTTTCAAAGAAGAAGAGGGTGACCATATCTTGTTCGTGAGTCAAACATTGAACCATACCTGCACAGTACACAGTACACTGGTTTCCATCTACTGACTACACTTAGGTTTGAATCTTCTTTCTCTTTCTTTCTTTTCTTTCTTCTTCTTTTTTTTTTTTTTTTTTTTGACAAGATTTTTCTCTTTTGCCCAGGCTGGAATATAATAGTGTGGTCATAGATCACTGCAAACTTGAACTCCAGGGTTCAAGCAATACTCCCACCTTAGCCTCCTGAGTAGTTGGGACTACAAGTGCGTGCCACCATGCCTGGCTATTTCTTTTTTTTTTTTTTTTTTTAGTTTTTGTAGAGATGAGGTTTCACTATGTTGCCCAGGCTGGTCTTGAACCCCTGGGCTCAAATGATCCTCCTACCTCAGCCTCCCAAAATGCTGGGATTACAGGCATGAGCCACTACATCTGGGCTAGGTTCAACTCTTTATCAAATAGTCTGCCGGTTCATTTTTCATCATTGCCAGTGGCCTCATGCCATCCCTCTCTTCCAATGGTTGAGCAATATAGTTGGCCAAGAAGGGTTGTCTGAACAGTACCCTGCCAACTGAGGAGAGGCTATGGGCCCCTATTTGGGGACTAAGCTTGCTATGATTGACAGTATGAAGGTCACCTTTGAGTTTATTTTAATTTTTCCTCAGTTGCCCCATGAGCTACTATGAGAAGGAGCCAAAACCTGAGTCAGGGACTTGTGAGCAGCTTTGCAATAAAACCAAGGTCCAATGACACCATCTCCAGAGGTACAAGTTATCTGGGAAGAGGAATAGAAAAGGCAGCTCATGCTACTGTCAGCTCTAGGCTTTTTGGGAATAAAGGACCTGCCAACTTTTGTAACCCCCAGAGATGTCCTTTTTGGCAGTTGTTCAAATGCTATATCTGCAGAAGGTGTCTCAGCCTGGGAAAAAATAGCACTTCTATGACTAGACAAGCTTGTACCTGTTAACAAGAATAAGCTCTGTCTCATCGGCTATTGGGAGATTGTTTATAATGGATGTGGTTATATTTAAACTTGTTTCTGGATGGAATAAAGAAAGCTGTATAAAACAAGGGGGATGTTTTTTTCCATCCTGTCATTCAGGTTTGACAGTAAGTTGAGGTCCTTTTTCTGGTGGGTCCTATTCAGAAAGCATCAGTGGAACTCTCCCTATGGTAGATGCAACAATATGAATCCAGCCTTAACAGGGACCCCAGATGGGAAGCAAAGGATTGCCAAGACATGACAAATAGCAGTTTATGAAGTTTTGTATCACACTGTAACTACAACACAGACAGAAGCCTAAGACTCCCAGCTTGGGGTAAGACACCGAATCAGGAGGCCCAATGTATTGAGTTCCGTCAACAGAATATACTCCTGTGCAATTGCCTGCATCCTGCCAGGAAGCAGATGGTCAAGTCTGTTTTGAGTTCACTACACAGTAAATTTGCATGACTTTGCAACGTTACCAGCACTACACCGGTTAGGAATAGGCAGAGCTGCTTGTGTCTTTCACCTTCCTGAGAAGTTTGTACTGTGACTTCGTGGACAGCGATATAGAAGGCGTAGGCTAAAGGTCCACTCTCAAATGCTAAGACAGACACATAGCACCTTCATACCAGCTTTGTCACTGCAGTGACCCCTTGAAACTTAAAGATACTGTAAAAAGATCATCGACCTGATATTGACTCTAGTTTGCAGCAACGAAGAGAGGAACCTTGTTTCTTCTTTTGGAAATACCAAAGAGAATTCACAAGCAAACCGCCACCTGGGGGCCTTTTCAAAGACTGTATTTACTTGTCCCAAATCATACACCCATGAAACCGCAGATGACAAGATGGTACAGGAAAGAGGCCAAAGCTCAGTTTTAAGAGTATAAACACACTTGTTTTAAGAGGAAGTTAAACCATCTAAGATGGTGTACAGGTGGGGACGTCATTCCTAATACCTATGACTAGATGTGAATTTCGCTATACCTGACAAAACCCACCTAAAAACTGCTCGTTTCATACCAGAGAGGTCTTTTCTGTTCTTAGAAAACTTTGGAAGGTTCTAATAAAGCTAACATTGTGGCTGACCCCATCGGCCAAACACCTGTAACACTACAGGCATGTGTGAACTTATGCAGAGCAAACTAAATACTTTGCAATCATCTCCAACAAAGGGAAACTGCCCTGTGTGGTGCTTCTGATGATTTTGTTTATGCAATAGCTAAGATCACTCTCAACACACTGAAGATGACACTCTGCTGTCTCCATAATGATGGATCTCCACATTGAAGAGAAGGCACAGGGAGATAGGAGTCACGGTGCCAAAAAGATCATCCTTAAGATATTCAAGAGAGTGTTGGCCAGGCGCGGTGGCTCACGCCTGTAATCCCAGCACTTTGGGAGGCTGAGGCAGGTGGATCATGAGGTCAGGAGTTCAAGATCAGCCTGGCCAAGATGGTGAAACCCCATCTCTACTAAAAATACAAACAATTAGCCAGGCGTGGTGGTGGGTGCCTGTAATCCCAGCTACTTGGGAGACTGAGGCAGAAAATTGCTTGAACCTGGGAGGCGGAGGTTGCAGTGAGCTGAGATCAAGCCACTGCACTCCAGCCTGGGTGACAGAGTGAAACTCTGCTTTAAAAAAAAAAAAATGTCTGGAGCCTTTTTAAAAAGAAAACAGTTTCTCCAGTCGTTCGACTTTTGGTCAGTTGTTAATGAAGTAAACAGAGAGGTTCTTGCAAGTCCTATGAAGAACATCCCTAATTTGCTGAATAGAATGTCACAGCCATGACTCAGCAATCAGATGCAAGCATCACAGTTGCCTTACACCATTTGGACTTCAAAGATGTTGAGATGATAACGAATTATGTGATTTTGCTTCAGGGAGCTCACATATACATGGAAAGGACAGCATAAGGAGGAAGAAACCTCTTCTTCATGAGGAGGATTGAGCCTGAGCTACTTCACTGGGACCCTAGGAATTATCCATGTGGGATCCTGTCAGCCAAGAAGTCTTGTTCCATGGGAACCGACACTGTGGAAAGCTAACGAGCCCCCAAACTTGTCCCTGACTAAGTTGAAACAGCTTAAAAATGTGACATCATGACCAGAGGATGGGTCATTTGTGGATAAGACTCTAACCTATCAAACCCAGGGTTTTGCCACCCATACTGTTAAGCCCCAGTCTAAAAGACAGAGATCAGTATTCCACGTTCTGTCCTCAGGAGACCAGCCCTTGAGTCCTGCTAAGTCAGATGATATTTGGGCTCCCTCAGGGTAAATAAAAGGGATTTTCCAGTCACTGTTTCCCCAGCTAATCCATTAATAAAAAGTGAAATATGGTATTATCTAAACTTACCATTTCAGCCGGGCATGGGGGCTCACACCTGTAATCCCAGCACTCTGACAGGCCAAGGGGCGTGGATCGCATGAGGTCAGGAGTTCAAGACCAGCCTGGCCAACATGGTAAAACGCTGTCTTTACTAAAAATACAAAAATTAGCTGGGTGTGGTGGCATATGCCTGTGGTCACAGCTACTTGAGAGGCTGAGGCAGGAAAATCACTTGAATCCGGGAGGCGGAGGTTACAGTGAGCCAAGATCCTACCACTGCATTCCAGCCTAGGCAACAGAGCAAGACTCCGTCTCAAATAAATAAATAAATAAACAAACAAACTTATTTCAGAAAAATGTAAGCTCTAATTGTAAACAGAGGCTAACTGTTCTATTTCTTTATTTGCACTTTGGGTGTGGAGGGTTGAGTTAATCATGCCATACATTTTGCATTTCTATCACAATCTTTCAGCTGCTTAACTGGTTCTGAAACCTGTCACCACATCTGTATTGATAAATATTTCCTTGTTACTATTTGCTCATTCTCTTTTACAACTCTTCTCTCATTTAGATATTCTTACATGTCACCTAATTTCAATATACAAATTCCAAATCCCTAAAAAATATGCAACAATTTCATCTACAGGACTTTTGGAGATTGCACAATGGTAGAAAAATTGAGGCTTTTGATAAAAAAAAATTATCTAAATGTTCTATGTGTTGATTGTGGTGATGGTTATATAATTGTACATAAAATGGTTTGTTTTATTGTATGTAAATTATATCTCAATAAACCTGAATTTTAAAACAAAGTGAAAATAATTCCTAAATAGGATTATTTCTTGAAAAAATTTGTTGTGGTCTAAATAGTCATAAAATTGAATACAGTCCTTAGAGATGACTGTATTTAATATTACCAACCAGTTCTACAAAGGTTAAAATTATCACATAATCTAAACCTTATTATTATGTTTTGCATTAACATTTACATTTTGTAAGTAATTTTGGTTCAAAAGGACGTAATGTTCTTTGTAAATGTACCTAGCTAATGCACCGTCCCTGCCTATTTATAATAGCTATCCATCTATAGCCTTATTTAACAATTTAACATTTTAAATATTCTTTCATAAATAAATTTAGTGAATAAAAATAATGGTTTTCACATCCCTCATTAACTTTCACCACATCTTACTCTTGTCATGATAAATACACCTTTATACATCAACTGTCTGATGCGTCTCAAACTCCGAGTTAGATCTAGAATACCTGCCTGTGTTTGAAGATAAGAATGACTTGCCTGAATTACCAGTGTTACACTATTTGGATATGGTGGTGACCTGCATGATTGGCAGACCATGGGTCAGTGATCAGTACCGAAGTTCAGGGATACCAGATGTGATGTTGAAGCAGACATTCTGCTATTTGGTTTTCCAAAAGCCAGATCCAAGTCAAAGCCAAAAAGGCAGATTTCTGATGCATATCACAGCCAAAGCTGAATTTGGGGTACAATCCTATTTTATGTTCATCATATGTAACTACTGTCAGTACGCAGAGTGATCTTGGGAAGATTCGATGGATTTTTAAAATTCTCATGATGACCATCACCGATGCTAAGCAGGAGTAGGATGGGCTGCCATTTAATCAGCCATTGCACTGGTGATTTTTGGTCCACTACGAAATCAAAACTAGAACAGCTCCCTGTAGCCATCCCTAAATAACCGTGAAGTGATGTGATGAATTTAGGCTTTCATGAAGCACTGAAACCATTCACTGTATGGCATTGGTCTTGAGGCACTTCAACCTATTCCAGACAGAAAAAAGCAACATGTTAAGGCCCATTTCTTTAAATAATTTTTGGAAAAGTTTGCATGTACATGTATGTGCACATTCATATACAAGCTTTAAATTCATATTAAGGTGAAAGTCGCATAATAAAATGAACTATTTTAAAGCGTACTGTTCATTGACATCTAGTACATTGACACCGTGCAAGCAACAGCTCCGTCTAGTTCCAAAACATTCTAATCACCCTCAAAATCAGCTACTCGGGAGGCGGAGGCACAAGAGACCTCATACCCGTGAAACAGTCACTCACCATTCCCCTTCTCGGCCATGGCAACCACGAATCTGCTTTTTGTCTCGATGGATTTACCTGTTCTGAATTTTTCACGGAAGTGGAGTCATATAATATGTGAATTTGTATCTGAACTTTCACTTAACATAATGTTTTCAAGGTTCCATATAGATGCTTTAAAAAAACTAAAGTGAAAACGGAGGGCACTTCACTTTGCTGAAATGCACATGGGCTCTGAAGAGTTTTTTGGGTTTTTTTGTTTCTGTTTTTTTTAATTGGCCCTTCAGCCAGACTTCAGGTGTGTTTTCAGACATAACCACCTATTTTTGGCAAAAAAAATTCAGGAAGATCTCCATGGGTGTCCATTAGCCGTTCCATCACCCGGCTTCTCTGAATGTCATCAGAAGATGGCAGGGAATGCTTTCAGGAAATTAAGAAAGCCTCACCAAACTTAGGCATAGGCCTGGTCTTCCTTAAGTTTACTTTTCTCACAACCTTAAACTCACAGAGTTGATCGAAATATCTCTTTCTCCTCTAGTAACTGTGTAAGCCAGGGTTGGGGTTCCCAGATTCTTTTTCCTGGGAGGATTTCTTGCTGGAGAAGCCTATAGAACACTAAAATGGACTTACTTGTACACCCCAGCCGAGTTAGAAAACTTTTTTTTTTTTTTTTTTTTGAGACAGAGTCTCATTCTCACACAGATTGGAGTGCAATGGTGTGATCTCGGCTCACTGCAGCCTCCACCTCCCAGGTTCAAGAGACTCTCCTGCCTCAGCCTCCCAAGTAGCTGGGATTACAGGCACCTGCCACCACACCTGGCTAATTTTTGTATTTGTGTAGAGATGGGGTTTCATCATGTTGGCCAAGCTGTCTCAAACGCCTAACCTCAGGTGATCTGCCCACCTCAGCTTCCCAAACTGCTAGGATTACAGGCATGAGCTTCATAGGATTTTGTTTTGCTTTTTTGTTTTTAAGAGATGGTATCTTGCTATGTTGTTCAGGCTGGTCTCGAACTCCTGACCTTAAGTGATTTTCCCACCTTGGCCTCCTAAAGTGCTGGAATTTCAGGCATGAGCCACCAAGCTCAGGCTGGCCTGCTATTTTTGTGATTTATTTTATTTGAAAACATTGTTTAAAAACGGAGACTAGAGGACTTTAAACAAATGACATTTCTAAAAGGCCCTCCTTTGTTTTACTCCCTGCTTCAAGCTCAGAAACTTGGTGGAAGGTTTTGTAAAGAAAATGTGTTGCTTTTGGACTTTAGTTGGTTAGTTTGTTTCTAACTGGAAACTGAGGCTGAGGCTTTAAACATGATTTTTTTAAAAGTCATATCTAAATTTTACAGCAGAATCTTTTGCTTCTGATTTTATTCTTTCTTTGTAACAGAGGATTTTAGTTTTCTTAGCTTTTGCCTGTTACTTTGTTTTATATTGGAAACTGTGCAAGGAACCTTGAAGCAGTAGCACATATTGGAAAACTTTTTTTAAAAAGCGACTTTAAAATTATATAGACAGGCTTCAGACTGCATATTTCTGCTAATTTTGTTTTACTTTAAAGCCGAAGCTTTTAATTGCTTGTTGTGTATTTATACCATATGGTAATTTCAGTGTAGATAGTGGCTACATTCATTCATCCTTTATTTTATTCAACACATATTTACTGAAATAAATTCTGTCCCAGACACTCCTCTAGGCTTTGGGAAAGAGCAATGAGAAAACAAAGTTCCTGGCCTGCTGATATTTGGATTCAAGTGGAGTCTTGGTAGAATATTCTGTACGAAAGTAGGGGGCAGAGCCTATGGCTGGGCAGTAGATTTGGAGAATGAAGGGTATGAGAGTCCAGTTACGGGTCCAGCAGGAGCTGGGGGAGGGGACTATGGCTAGGAAGAATGGGCTAGAAAGGGACACTCAGACTGGGGAAAGGATGGAGGCTGGATTTGGATCAGTGGATTGGAGGCTAATAGGATTAGAACGTTACTGTATGCCATCCAGGGGATGAAGGTGTTAAAAACTTCAGACAAATTAAATTTAACAGACTTTAATTGAACAAAGAACAATGCATGAATCTGGCCGCTCCCTGAACCAGAATAGGTTCAGGGACAGTTTGCTGCTGCTGTGTGGTCAGAGAGGACTTACGGACAGAAAAGGAAAAGTGATGAACAGAAACCGGAAATGAGGTACAGAAGCAGCCGGATGGGTTATGTCCCTGCCTTTGCCTTATTTGAGCATGAACAGTTGGCAGCCTTTGATTGGACAAAACTCTGTGATTGGCACAAGAGTAGGTTGCAGTCTGTTTACACATCCAGTTAGGTTGCAGTTCACTATGTATGGAGAAATCTTTTGGCCAAACTTAAATTATATAAGGAGGCAGCTTTAGGTTAAACTTCATTTAACAAAGGGATAGAATGCACCACTATTTTTCAGATAGTATGCCTGTAATGCTGACTAGACAATCTGAAAAGAGTAGCACTGTAAATATGTAGAAATGCCTTTCCTCCAGTACACATATACACACATGCATATATCAGGGGGTGGATTCTTTCACACATTTTTGTTTCATCTGGCAAATATTTACCCTGTCCCAGGAACTTATCTGGGCTTTGGGATATGGCAGTGAACAAATAACATCCTTGGCCTCATGATGTATTGGTTCAAGTGGGTGTATATAAAAATAAATACTTTAAAAAATGCATAGGCTGGGCAACATAGAAAGACCCGGTCTCTACAAGAAAATGTTTAAAAATTAGCTGGGTATTGTGGTTTACACCTGTGGTCCCAGCTACTCGGGTGGCTGAGGTGGCAGGATCACTTGAGTGCAGGAGTTCAAGGTTGCAGAGAGCTGTGCTTTCACCACTGCAATCCAGCCTGGGCAATAGAGTGAGACTCTGTCTCTTAAAAAAATGCACAGCTGAGCTAGAATCGGGTCTAGACATTCAGACAGAATATTAAGCTAATACCATTGCTTTGCTGGGATGTCGGGCTCAGTAGTGTGGGGAGTTGATTTTAATGCTTGGGTCAGGGTAGAAGAGAAAACCCTGAGCCCATGCAAGGAGAGAATTGTAACTGAGACTCCTCTGTAGAGTCATGCCACTTAAATTAGACCAGAAAAAAATTCACACACTCGCCCAGAAAGACAACAAGGAAGTTTATCTGTCTCAGTGTAGAGGAAAAATTTTAACCCTGTGGATTCAAAGCCACAGACCAGAACCTCACCTGAATTTGTGAATTGAAATTGCTACAGCCAAGTCTTCTGGAAAAACATTCAGAAACTTTAGTAGTAGCAAATGTAGCACTGCTCTAAAATTATGTTCCTACAACCCACACGACAGAAGACTCTCACAAAAAACCAATCCTGACAAAGATGTGCTCATTATATTTATATAATGTAACTTACATGACATGACAAAATGAGTGAGAGTAAACAGAAACAAAGAGTAAATGTACAACTCTGTAACTAAGTTTAATGGAATATCAATCTGAGAAC
The DNA here is from genome assembly GCF_001698545.2 of Rhinopithecus bieti. Taxonomy (NCBI): domain Eukaryota; kingdom Metazoa; phylum Chordata; class Mammalia; order Primates; family Cercopithecidae; genus Rhinopithecus; species Rhinopithecus bieti. The sequence goes on from NW_016811703.1 coordinate 196,034, forward strand.
TGCTCCTTTAAAAAATTAAAGACATGAGAAGCAAACAAAACCCTTAGAAAGAACAAGACCCTGAGATACAAGACAGGCAGATTTGTAAAATCAACCAATCAGAAGTCCCAGAAATAAAGACAGACATTTAAGGTTAATTAAAAAAAAACAAAAACAAAAACCAAAAACCGTGGAAAATGAGATTAGGCATAAGCAATGAAAGAATTAGAGAACTGGAAGATTAGTATGAGGAAATTATAATGCAGCAGAAAGAGAAAAATACATGGAAATATGAGAGGTTAAAAGAGATGGCAGTTAAGAGAATGAAAATTAGAGACACAAATAAGTTTTAAGAAGAAATAATAGAATTAGGAGATAATGAGAGAGAATTAGGAGATAATATGCAAGAAGATAGTGATTGGGTTCTTTCCAGAATTTAAGAAACATATGACTCTTCAGATCAAAGAAATAAATGAATTTCTGCTTAGACAACAGTGTTGAAACAAAGACTAAGGGTTCTCATCATAGACAAAGAGTACATTTCCTTTTTTTTTTTTTAACTTTTAAGTTCACGGGTACATGTCCAGGTTTATTATATAAACTGTAAACAGGTAAACTTGTGTCATGGGAGTTTGTTGAATACATTATTTTGTCACCCACGTACTAAGCCTAGTATCCATTAGTTATTTTTCCTGATCCTCTTTCTCCTCCCACCCTCCATCCTCAAGTAGACCCCAGTTTTTCCCCTCTATGTGTCCATGTGTTCTCATTATCTAGCTCCCACTTCTAAGTGAGAACATGTGGTATTTGGTTTTCTGTTTCTGCATTAGTTTGCTAAGGATAAAGGTTTCTAGCTCCATCCATATTCCTGTAAGGGACATGGTCTTGTTATTTTCTATGGGTGCATATATTCCTATGCAGGAAGTGAAGAATATCATCCACAAAGGAGTGAAAATCAGAATGACAGACCTCTCAGTAACAACCATGGAAGCCAGAAGACAAGGCTTCCATGGTTGCTGTATGTTCATCCTAATTCTCACTCAAGATTGAGGTCACAATTTTTTGTTTGTTTGTTTGTTTGTTTGTTTGTTTGAGATGGAGTCTCACTCTGTTGTCCAGGCTGGAGTGCAGTGGTGTGATCTCGGTTCACTGCAAGCTCCGCCTCCCGGATTCAAGCAAGATTCTCCTCTCTCAGCCACCCAAGTAGCTGAGACTATACTCACCCGCCAGCACGCCCAGCTAATTTTTGTATTTTTAGTAGAGACGGGATTTCGCCGTGTTAGCCAGGATGGTCTCGATCTCCTGACCTCATGATCCACCCACCTCAGCCTCCCAAAGTGCTGGGATTACAGGTGTGAGGCACCACACCCAGCCTTTCTTTTTCTTTTTTTTTAATTGAGATAGAGTCTCACTCTTTTGCCCAGGCTGGAGTGCAGTGGCTCCATCTCGGCTCACCGCAATCTCCACCTCCTGGGTTCAAGCGATTCTCCTCTCTCAGCTACCTGAGTAGCTGGGATTACAGGCGCCCGCCACCACGCCCAGCTAATTTTTTGTATTTTTAGTAGAAACGGGGTTTCACCATGTTGGGCAGGATGGTCTTGATCTCCTGACCTTGTGATCTGCCTGTCACAATTTTAAAAAAATAAATAAACACAGAGATAATTAGCAGCCACATCTTCCCAGTTGAAATCACTAAAGGAAACACTTCAGAAAGAACATTAAACACACACAAAAAAGAAAATGAGACACAGAAAAGAATATTCCAAATGAAAAGGAAGCGTAACTATAAATACTGTAGCAAGTTTTATCTTTAAAAGACATAAGAAAACACTATGAACAACTTTAGGGAAAATAAATTTTAAAAGTAGACAAAATGGATTATTTCCCAGAAAGATATGACTTACAAAATAACTCTAGAAACAAAATAGCCTCCATCCAGCTTCGCAGGTGTGTTTTATTTAAATAAAATGTTTAAGGAATATTATAATTCCAGTATTTTACAAACTGTTACACATCACATAGAAAATCAGATCTCATTTTCTACTCCTTTTATGAGGCAAAATAACCTTAGTGCCAAACTAGGCAAGCACATTAAGAAAGAAAAGTTATTAAGCTATCTCCCTCTTATACATAGATACAAATAAAATATGTCACAAATCTAAGAATAAAACCATTATATATATTTTTTAAAACCCATCGGAACTAAGTAGATGTCTTCTAAGGAAAGCAACATAATATATCTTTATTTTTAAAAGACACAAGAAAACACTTTAGGGAAATAAAATTCATCGTAGTAATGAATATGGAGAAAAAAATAGATTTGAAATAATTATTGTGCCGAACTTCAACACCCATTTTGATACAATCTTTAGCACACCAAGAATAGAGAAATATGCCTTTACTTGTTAAAGCATATCTATTTCATTAAAAAAAAAAAAAAAACCTACAAACCAAACCATTCAATTATGCTGAATTTTTTAAAATATCTGCTTAATGGGGGAACCAAGATGGCTCCATCTCTGTTTTTAGTTAAACATTTATTTAGTTTGTTAGGCATGTTGTTAGGCTGTAAAGAACCAAGGAAAAATAAAAGATTAAAAGGAACAAAAGAAAAAACCAATTATTTTTCAAAATGCGTGTTGTTTGGCTACTTGAAATTCCAAGTGACTATGTTGAAATGATTGGAATTATGGAGTTCTTCACCAAAATGATGGGACAGAAACAAGATAAATGCACCAAATAATTTAATAGCATTTTAAAAAATAACAACAGGCTTGGCAATTATAAAATATAACTCCAAAACAGGTTACAATTTAATAATAGGGACAAAATTAAAGTATAGAATAAATCTAACAATATATTTTTTTAAAAAAGAAAATTATAAAGATTTTAAAAGCCATAAACACACTAAAATAAATGAAATTGAAGATTTATTATATAGATCACAATTGTCCTTACATGAACCCCAGTGACACTCAATAAATTCAGTGAAATTTCCATCATAATCTGACCAGTATTGCTTTTACTTGTTTATTTTGTAGAATTTGATGAGCTGATCCAAAAATTCACATAAAAAATAAAGAAGCAAGACATTAAAGAAAAATAAGAATAGAAAATTCACACTACCAGACATCTGGATTAATAAATAAGGTTTTTGTTTATTACAGCCATGTGATATTGTCACGGGAATAAACATGTGGACCATTGAAAGACAGCAGAGAAACAGAACTCTAATGCTTCTTTGCAAGTGTCTGAAATGACATAGGATATACTATATGAATCAGTTGAGAAAGGGTGCAACATTGAATAAATGATGCTAGCCAAATGGAGAAAGCTAAATTAGATCCTTGCTATATAACCCAATCACCAAAACAAAGACGGAGTGAAAAATCATCATGAAAAACAAAACTGTGAAACTTTCAGGAAAAAACCATAGAACATCTTCATGACATCAGAGTGTAGAAAGATTCCTTAAGACCTCAAAATCACCAGAGTTTCTGTGCAGAGGACCCAGGCTCCAGCCGTGGCTACAACATAGAGTTTTCACACCAAAAATGTAAGGTGAATTAAGCCTGCTTAAAAAAAAAAAAAGGAAAAGGACCTCAAAAGCCCAAGCATAAAAGAAAAGATTTAAATTTAAACTTCTGGTGACAAAAGGTGTTCAAAAGTGAAAAGTCAAAGCATAAACTTGGAGAAGCTGTGTGCAATCTAATGACTAACAATAGATTACAGAGGTTGCAAATCACCTTACGCAGCTTTGTCAAAATGTCATCTTCTCAACGCAGTCTTAACTGACCACCCTGTTTAAAATTGTAACCTTCTCACTTTGCTATTTCCTAGTTCCCTTCCTTGCATTATTATAATGATTCGGTTTTTTTTTTCTTTTTTTTTTGAAACGAAATCTTGCTCTGTCGCCAGGCTGAAGTGCAGTGGTGTGATCTCAGCTCACTGCAACCTGGGACTCCCAGAGTTCAAGCGATTCTCCTGCCTCAGCCTCCCAAGTAGCTGGGACTATAGACATGTATCACCACCCCCAGCTAATTTTGTATTTTTAGTAGAGAGGGGGTTTCACCATGTTGGCCTGGATGGTCTCGATCTCTCGACCTTGTGATCTGCCCAGCTCGACCTCCCAAAGTGTTGGGATTACAGGTGTGAGCCACTGCGCCCGGCTTCTTGCACTATTTTTTTCTGTGCTATACAGTTTACTTGTTTATTTATTGTTTCTTTCTCCCTACCAGAACATGAACTCCATGAGGGTAGAAATATTTGTCTGTTTGGTTTACTGCTGTATTCCTGGCCCCTACGATGGTTTCAGGACCATATACATTCTCAACACATATGTTTTTAAATAAAAAGATGTATTTGTATTTGTATTCAGCAATTTTTTTAAAGTCCTACTAATAAGTAAGAAAAAGTCAAGCAACCACATAAACACGCACAAAATACATGAGTAGAAATTCAGAGAAGGAAAACCAAACAGTCAGTAAACATGAAATATTCAGCTTCACTAGAAATCGGCAATTAAACTAGTAAGTAAGGAAATTAGATTCACCAAAAGTAATGCGTAAGTTCATATGTTATGCCAATGATGTTAAGGCATAGGAACCCTTAGTACTCGATAGAAGTTTGAACCGATACCACTTTAGGGGATAGCTTGGCAATATCTGATAAACTGAAGATTACACACTGGGCATTCCAGTAATTTCACTCCTGAGTGTATACTGTAGAGCAGTGGTTCTCAGATGGGTAAATTTTACCCCCTAGAGAACATTTGACAATGTTTGGTGACGTTTTTAACTATCACTCTGCGGGGTGGGGATGTTACTCGCATCTAGTGGGCAGAGGCCAAGGATGTTGCCAAACACCCTACTATGCACAAGACAGACCCACAAGAGAGAATTATCTAGTGCAGACCAGGCTCAATGGCTCGTACCTGTAATCCGAGTGCTTTGGGAGGCCGAGGCAGAAGGATCACTTGAGGCCAGGAATTCAAGACCAGCCTGGAAAACATGGTGAAACCCCAACTCTACAAAAAATTAGCCAGGCATCATGGCACATACCTGTAGTCCCAGCTACCTGGGAGGCCAAGGTGGGAGGATGACCTGAGCCCAGGAGATTGAGGCTGCAGTGAGTTGTGATCACGCCACTGCATTCCAGCCTGGGCAACGGAGTGAGATCCTTTCTGAAAGGAAAAAAAAAAAAATCGTCCAAAATGTCACTAGCGCTGAGGTTGAGAAATCTTCCCCAGAAGCATGATCAAAATGTTCATCACAGCACTATTTGTCATAATAATAATAAAACAGAAACAGACATAATTCTTAAGATGGAGTGTCATGCAAGATTCAGTTGAACAAATTACAAATTAAGTATCAACATAATACACCTCAAGATAAGATAGGATGGAGAAAAGACAAATTGCTAATGGATGTGTACAAACATAATTTTTATAAATTTATAAGCCAATCAATGCCATAGGCAATTCTCACAACATCTTGGCCCATGATCGAATACAATCGGCCATAGACACCTGTCCTTCTCAACAGGCCCTCTTAGTTTCACTAACGTTATGGCAACAAGGCCTCATGTTTTATCCAGATTCATTTTGTTTTTGAGAAAGAAAACATGACAAATAGAGTCAGAGAACAATCCATGTTTTTCCATTCCATCCCTCCCAGAGATAACCACGCTACTGATGTTGGAGCATATCATTTCCATGTATTTTTCTTTTTTACTTTTATCATATATGTATGTAACAAAAACCAAACCTTGTTTTTTCTTATATTTTTTCTTATATTTCTCTGTACTTTAAAGTAAATTTTTCTCCCACAGTCTTATTTATAGCATTACTCTTTATAATGATAATTTTTTTTTTCAATTACAAGAAAATGAATGTAGCTTGAAAGGTTTTGTTGAATAGTGACTTTTGGGTATTCCAGAGGTGAGAGATAAGATGCCCTGACCTTCTCACTCCATCCCTTCCCTAGCTTCTGGCCCGAGTGATCATTCTTTGTCAGCAAAAGCTTTGAGTGAGCTGGCATATAAATAAGCAGTGTCACACACGATGATTCCATCTGTAAATCAAAGAACCATTTTTCAATCCTAACTACTAGGGAGGCCGAGGCAGGAGACTGTCTTGAGTCCAGGAATTGGAAATCAGTCTGGGCAACATAGTGAAAACTCCATCTCAAAAAACATTTCTTTAAAAAATTCCTTTTAGTTTTTAAAAGAATCATCTTCCCACTGAACATAGATTTCAAAAAAGAAGTAGTTAAATAGAGGCCATTTCAGCCACATCCACAGAAATAAGTGCAAAAGGCCTAACACTAGCAGGACAACCTGGAGCCCAGGTTACAGGATGGCTGTCCTGCCTTGAGCCACTTACTGTAGGATGAGGTCTTTTTGCTCATGGTCTTCCTTGGATGGGCTCCAACCCTAGAGCCCTGTTGGACTAAAGTTTTCACTTTGGGCCTAGTGTGTCTTCAGAGAGGCAGTCGTGAGAGAGATCATTTAAAATTCCAGGCACAGCCTGCATTTTAAAGAATGACAAGGAATTTAATCTAAAATCATCTCTTTCTCTTTAAAGAAGGAAACACCCCTTTAAAAGTTTGGTGGGAGGAGGGGGTTGAGAACTGGAGAATGTCTAAAGGCTAAATCATCCAGTTACCCCTGTTCATCAACAAAAAGAATAAATGAAGAGTCACCACCACATAGCAGCACAGCTCAATGAAAAACTGTTTTAAGAGTTTACGACGTATATGGTATCATACTAGGAGCTTTGAGAGATACACAGAAGAACTAGCTCTGGCACCTGATCTCACAGAGTTTACTTTGTGTTAGAGAGAAAGACATGTGAAGGTAAAATACCAGTAGCATGCACTAGAGAGAATCAGAAATCTATTTCAACACTTTAAGAGACATCATAGAACAGCTACATACATGACCCACTCTTGACTAACTGGCAATGATAATAGCTCGATAGTGACCTACTTAGTATTTTGATCACTCTTCAGTGCTTACTTTGTCCTAGGCATCATATGAAGTGTTTTTCTTCTTCTTCTTTTTTTTTTTTTCCTTTTTGAGATAGAGTCTCACTCTGTCGCCCAGGCTGGAGTGCAGTCACATGGTCTCAGCTCACTGCAACTTCCACTTCCTGGATTCAAGCAATTCTCCTGCCTCAGCCTCCCGAGTAGCTGGGATTACAGGTACACATCACCACACCCGGCTAACTTTTGTATTTTTAGTAGAGACAGGGTTTCACCATGTTGGCCAGGCTAGTCTCGAACTTCTGACCTCAGGTGATCCACCTGCCTCGGCCTCCCAAAGTGCTGGGATTACAAGCATGAGCCACTGCACCTGGCTTGAAGCGCTTTTCTAATGTAACCCAGGGGTGTCCAAGTCCTTCAGCTTTCTGTAGGTCTGTTTCCTTTAATATTGACATAAAATATCATGAGCCTCTATTCCTCATGACGTGCAAAGGCCAACATGTCCTACAGTATTTGGGGAGTTTTCTGAGCATGTGCATGAAGGGTTAAACATGGGAGGTGGGTGTTACACTCTCCCCATCTCCTCTCTCCTCTTAAAAAAACTAGTGTACCAAATTCATCTAGTTGGTAAATGACAAAGCTGGAATCCAGACCTATATATACTGACTCTAAAGTCTTATCCACTTGACCACCCTAATTATCTCTGGTACAGAAAGCAAGGGCTATAGGCATTCAAGAAAGGGAAGATACTGAAAGGGTGCAGAGAAAAGATTTCAGTTGGAAGAAAATACACTTAAATGAAAACTAGTCCAGACAGGAAGAGATAAAGATTCATAATGAGGAGGTAGAGAACCGTGGCTATTTGGTGAAGTGTAAAGAGAATATTAAAAATGACTTCAAGGCTTCTTGTTTGGGTAGCAAGCTTTGTTCATTCAACCAACTGATAGTTATTGATATGTCAGGGACTGTATATGTCAGGTATTGTGCCAAGTGCTTGCAATAGTAGCAGGAATAGAAAAGTCAGGGATGAGAAGATGGGGAGTCTACAGTCAGACTTAAAGAGGTTGCAGTTCGGAGATACTTTCCAATGCAATGTCCAACAGGCAGCAGGAAATACCAAACTCATTGGCCTGAAAGAGGGAGGCACTCAGAGAACACCAGGGGGCAGCACGTGCCCAGCAACAAAAGTGAAGCAGGCCTAGCTAGTATCAATTAATATTTTGCATCTGAAACATATTAAAACAAAACATCATTTTCTTAGGCCAGTACTTTGAAAAATTGAGAAGTAATGTTAACTCACTAAATGCTTTTTTAAGCACAAACTTTCCCTTTCCTTGGTTTGTTTTGGTAGATGGTTAAATGTATTAATATTGCTTAGCTTTTACATAACATAATTTATTAAAATAGTGCAAAAATAACGCATATGAGTTGGGCAACAGTCTTCCAACTGGACACATATTTCTAACATTATTAAATTGTACCAGCTGGGTGCGATGGCTCACGCCTGTAATCCCCCACATTTTGGGAGGCCAAGGCAGGTGTATCACCTGAGGTCAGGAGTTCGAGACCAGCCTGGCCAACATAAGGAAACCCCATCTCTACTAAAAATACAAAAGTTAGCTGGGCGTGGTGGTGTATGCCTGTAGTCCCAGCTACTTGGGAGGCTGAAGCAAGAGAATACTTGAATTTGGGAGGCAGAGGCTGCAGTGAGCCAAGATCATGCCACTGAACTCCAGTCTGGGTGACAGATCAAAACTCTGTCTCAAAAAAAAAAAAAAAAGGAAGGAGGAAGGAAGGAAGGAAGGAAAGGAAAAAAGAAGAAAGAGAGAGAAAGAAAAAAAAGAGAAGAAAGAAGAAAGAAAGAAAGAGAGAGAGAAAGAAAAAGAAAGAAAGGAGAAAGAAAAGAAAGAAAGAAAGAAAGAAAGAAAGAAAGAAAGAAAGAAAGAAAGAAAGAAAGAAAGAAAGAAAGAAAGAAAGAAAGAAAGAAAGAAAAGAAAGAAAGAGAAAGAAAGAAAGGGAGAAAGAGAGAGAAAGAAAGATTGTACATTACCATGTTCAGTTTATAAGCTAACAGTTACCCATATGGGCAGGGACAAAAATAATGTAACTGAAAATCTTCAGGTTAGATTATTGTTCCATGAGGTGAATGTTTTGTTACATAATTAGCACTTTATGTTCCTATGTGTTTCATTTAGATTTATTTCTATATTTAGCATAGCCCATATTTCTCTGCCATCTCACCCCACCTTCCCTGACACTAAGTGCTCTTAATAACCCCTTGCTTTCAGGTTGTTACATCTTTCTCTCACAATTAGTTCTCTATCTTCTCACTTCATGTACTCACAAGTCTCATTATAACACCACAGTGCTCTATTATTAGGGAAGGAATCAGTGAGAAAGCTCAACTTTGAACCAACACAATGAAAGAAGACCTACTTAGAACAGAAACAACACCCCCATGCCTCCAAGCTAAGAGTTTTATAGATGCTTTAGGAAGATGCAATTGGTAATTAATGTGAGACTCACACTATGTATATGACGGTTTATATGTCTGTGATTTGTGTTTTGATGTATAGATTTGTCAGTGATAGTTAATTTCAAACTGTGAATTAGTTCTCAATAAATTGATTTATCTTTATATAATTCCAAATTATTGAAATTCTTCAGCTATTGATCCATAGGACATCCATCAAAGTAAATAAAAATAAAAATATTTAGAAGAAACTTATAAATAATCCATCCATCAAAACAGGTGTCTCTTTCTGGAATTTGGTTGAACTCAAGAAGGTAGAAAAAGAAGAGGTTTCTATAATATAAAGGAAAATTGACAAATAAAAGGGGAAGAGATGAAAGAAAATAATTAGGGAAAACATGATCCTCTAGTGGAAGGACGTTTGGTAAAACAACTGTCAATATCAGGAAAGACAAAGAAAGTCTGAGGTACAGTTTCTGTACCAGATTAAGGAGACATGACAAGGAAATGTGAGGTGTGGTCCTGGATTGGATCCTGAAGTGGGAAACAATTGCTATAAAAATTATTGTGATAATTGTGAAAATTTAAATATGGACTATATATCAGATAAAGTATTATATCAATGTTACATTTCCCAAATTTGATATTTGTACTGTGGTTGTAGAAAAGAATATTCTTATTCTTAGGAGACAGAGATAGAAGTATTTAAATGGAAAGGGGCATGATGTCTGCAATTTATTATCAAATAGTTTCAGAAAAAATATATACAGAGAGGGACAGGGTGAAAAATCAAACATAAAATGTTAATGAATGTTGAATCTAGGTGAAGTTTTGAGGTATATGGAAGTTCTTTGGACTATTCTTATGACTTTTCCATGTATTTATTGTTTTTCCATATATTTATATAGAATAAATATAGATAGCATATATATTTATATGACTTATAAACCATCATATACATAGTGTGAGTCTCACAGTAATTACCAATTGCATCTTTTGAAAGCATCTGTAAAACTCTTAGCTTGGAGGCATTTATAGGTACTTTAAATTTAAAAGTAATAATGATAATAATAGCAGTAATAATTCAGAGCCACTTGACCAAGAGCTTCACACTAGCTACATTTTTCTGCTTCAAATCAGTCTCCTATGGTTGGACACCCTTGTCTCATCATCTATGATGCCTATAGACATAAGCAGGCCAGTGTCTGTGTACAGAGTTTACATTAAATATCTTTCATTTTAATTGATTTACATATTTATGTATGTAATATATTATTAAATATTGTTTGCACAGAAAAGTTATCAGTACAGTATGAAGAACTTCTTTTTTGGAATCGTGGAATGTAAGTTGCCAACTCTGATATCCCAGAACTAATGCAAGGCAGGTGAGCCCCGCAGTGAGGCTCAGCCCACAAGGGTTCTTGGCTTTGCCCAGGAAAGAATTCACGGGCAAACCGGAAGTTGAAGGAAACAGCTTAGTGGAAGTGGCAGTGTCCCAGCTCTGGTGGTGTTACAGCTCTGTGACTGCTCCTGCAGAGCAGGGCAACCCCCTAGGAGAGAACAGCAGCTCAGGGCAGTTTTGCAGTCATATTTATACTCACTGGTAATTGCACGCCAATTAAGGGATTATGCAGAGATTATGGTTTATGCAGAAATTTTTAGGGAAAGAGTAATAACTTTTGAGTCATCGGGCCATTGCCATGGAAAGGAGTGGTAACGCTGGGGTGTTGCCATGGCAATGGTAAATTGACATGGCACACTGGTGGGTGTGTCTGATTGGAAAGCTTCTCCCCACCTCCCGCCACCCGCATCCTGTTTTAGCGAGTCCTCAATCTGGTCTGGCTTCTGAGCCCCACCTTTGAGGTTGAGTCATGCGTCCTACCTCAGAACCTCAGAATACTTTAGTGCGCATTTCCTACAAAACCACAATTCAACCACCAAAAATCAGAGAATTAACGTGGATAAATAATTGCCATCTAATCGTCAGATCCTGTCTCATGAGTTGTCCCAGTAATGCCCTTTTACAGCAAATGGATCCACTTTGGAACCATGAGATGGATTTAATTGTAGGTCTGCTCATTCTACTTCACTCTAGAACTGTCTCTTTGACTTTCTTGACTTTATGACCTTGGCACTTGCGAAGATTACAAGAGGGTTATTTGGTAGAGTGTGTGCCTCAATTTGAGATTGTCTGCGGTTTCCTCATGTTTGGATTTAGGCTGGTGTCTTTGGCAGGAGCATTACAGATGTGAAACTGTGGTCTTCTTATCACCCACTATTGGTAGGACACTATTTTAACATGTCCTTTTACTGGGAATATTCACCCTGGTCATTTGACTAAATCTAGTGTCTGCCAGACTTCTCCAAGATAAAGTTATTCTTTTAGAATAAGTGTTTTGTGGAGGGGTACTTTGAAAATAAATATCCCCTTCCTTACCACACTTATAATTTCTTAATAACAGTATGGATTCATAGTTTTCTATTTTATTCCGTAGGTTATAATTCACTAATATTATTATTTATTTTGAAATGTAAATCTTTCCAGATCTGGCCAGTAGGAGCCCCCCCTGAGTTCCTTTGACACGTCCTCATCATTCCCTGAGTACTTTCCTTTTTTTGTTTTATTTTGTTTTGTTTTCTGAGACAGTCTCACTGTTGCCCAGGCTGGAGTACAGTGGTGCAATCTCAGCTCACTGCAACCTCTGCCTCCCGAATTGGAGTGATTCTCCTGCCTCAGCCTCCTGAGTAGCTGAGATTACAGGGACCTCCCCCACCACACTTGGCTAATTTTTGTATTTTTAGTAAAGATGGTTTTGCCATGTTGGCCAGGCTGGTCTTGAACTCCTGACCTCAGGTGACCCACCCACCTTGGCCTCCCAAAGAGCTGGGATTATAGGCATAAGCCACCCTGCCTGGCATCCCTGAGCACTTTCTTAGTTTCTGACACACACAAGAAGTTTCTCTCTCATCTTATACTTTCTCCACCCAAGCCCTGAAATAAACCAGTTTTATCAGGAAACTGGTTCTTTTTTGGTGGACAATGGTATTGAGATGACCAGATCTGGGTGCTAGTGACATAGGAGGTGGAAGGAAGCTATTTAGGCAGATAGTGAGGGAAAAGAGTCTTTGGCAGAACTTCCATTTGAACAAAAAGCAGCCCAAGAAATCACTTATTTTCTAACAAAGAGCAGCCTGGAAGATCAGGCTGCAAACATAAATAAGGAAGCTGGAAGCTTGCACTGGGAGGACGCCAGCAGCTGTACAGATAGAAAGGGCTACCTGGGGCCAGGCACGTCCACCATGGGGGCTCCTCCTCCTCTTTTTTAGCACGTGCACAGTAAGAAAGAAACAAGCAACATGGAGTAGCTCAACCTGGGTACCGGCCTGCATAATAAAAGGTTGGGGTGGAGGCTGTCAGAGATTCATGCCCTATGCAGATGTCACACCTGGTCCTAACAGGTTTCTGTGCCCTGTTTAGATCAGATACCCCCTCCCCACTAACTCATTTATAAACACCCCTGCATTTCACTTCAGGCCAGCAGCCCTGTTTCCGGGACGACTCTCTGTAGCAGAAGGCTGCTCTCTTTATTTCTCCTGTTAAATTTCTGCTCTAAGCCTCACCCTTGGCCTGTCCCTGTCCTTGATTTCCTTGGCTATAAGAGCAAGAACTCGGGGTGTCATCCCAGACAATGAGGCCGCTTCACTAGGAGTCTTGTCCACTGTCTTTGGAGCATCACTTCACCCAGACCCTGTCAGTGGACAGAGCCAGGAATATATGTAGATCTATTTATATGTCTTTATCTACTCTACGTATATTAAAAATTCATGTGTGGCACACGCCTGTAATCCCAGCACTTTGGGAGACCGAGGTGGGCAGATCATGAGGTCAGGAGTTTGAGACCAGCCTGACCAACATGGTGAAACCCCATCTCTACTAAAAATACAAAAATTAGCCAGGTATGGTGGCAGGCTCCTGTAATCCCAGCTACTCGGGAGGCTGAGGCAGGAGAATCACTTGAAACTGGAAGATGAAAATTGCAGTAAGCCAAGATCACGCCACTGCACTCCAGCCTGGGTGAAAGAGCGAAACTCCATCTAAAAAATAAAATTAAAAATTAAAAAAAAAAATTCCATGTATTCACACTTATATTGCCCATTCCAATCCAAGAGCACTGGGTTCATTTAGTTTTCTCCCCCTCCCTAACAGTAAGAAATCTGTCTTCTGTTACCCTCAGTCTATTTACTTATTTGATCAATCCCCTAGTATGTCAACGCTCTGACTGCTGCCACCACCCACTCCACCGTAAGAATGTGTCATTCCTCGCCATACTCGGGCTCCCATGCTCCAGGATTTGGCTGCCATCTCTGCCTCCCTCCGTTGACTCCCCTTGATTTTCTTAGGACTCTGACTCCCCAGGTGGCTAACCTCCTGCACAGATGCCTTCTCACCCAGCCTGGGCTCCAACACTCCCACATCAGGCCACCTGTCTCTGAAGACATTCTTCCCACGCTCCTGAAGTTCTAACACCAGTCGGGACATGATCCATGCATGCACTTCCTCCTCCCACTGCCCAAGGGTGAGAGTTCATTCATCTTCCAGCAGGCTTGTTTATTTGTCACAGTTATAAAATCAGATTAAAATAACAGGGCAACTGAAATGTACATGGAGGGAATTCTGCAACTGAAAACACATCAAGGTATTTACTTCAATGCAGCAGTCTTGACTTACTGAGTTATCAATAGGATAACCCATGATGCTTTCAATTCTCTGAGCTCTAATCCTATGACATTTGTTCAAGTAGCGGAGGTTTGGTAGACAGCATGGGCTTCTGAAGCCAAAAAGACAGAACCTGCTCTTCCTCCCTTCCCAAGATTGTGGAATGTTTTATCAGCGTCCCAGATAATAGCAAGAATTCAGAGAATGTAACTCAAAGCCTCCTCCATGTTAGCAAAGTCCTTTGCTGATTCTGTTTTTATTCTTAAACAAGTCTTCAGATGTGCCAGATCTTCTCTTATCACTGAATGGCTCATGTATTGAGCAGTTCTTTGCCCAGTATTTACTTGAACGATTTGGATCACCCTGGCACAACGATGATGGCACACTGCATTTGTCTCTGCTGTTTTCTCCGACTTTCAAGAATCTGGAGGCAATTTAAATGGTGTGGAGGATGCCATTGACATGGTGCCTTTCTGGCTTCCACTCTCAGCTCTTGATCCCCATCTCAACTTTCAGCTTTTCACCAGAGGCAGGATTGTATGCAGGAAAGAACGTGGGTTTTGGAGGCAGTCAGATATAGTTTGAAATCTGTTGAAGTGAAACTTCATTAACTTATCTGTAGAATGGTGTCAAAAGTTCTACGCATTTCGCTAAATTTCTGTGAGGATTTGGGACAACATCAATGTAATGGGGAACATAATTTGACCATTTTGTATGTGCTTTTTTTTTTTTTTTACTTCCTGCTTTCCAAGTACATGGCCTTGATTCTAGTACATTCAAGGCACACATCAGCCTGAGAAAGGGGGATGATTTCTATAAAAGGAACACAAAGCAAAATTAACAAAAACCGGGGCAACAGTTAATATTGAATTTCTGTCATTAAAACTATGATTTATGTTCTATCAAAAAGATACAGGCACTACCATGTTCATCACAGCACTATTCCCAATAACAAAGACATGGAATCAACCCAGGTGCCCATCAACGGTGGACTGGACAAAGAAAATGTGGTACATACACACCATGGAATACGATGCAGCCTTTAAAAAGAATGAAATCATGTCCTTTGCAGCAGCATGGATGCAGATGGAAGCCATTATCCTAAGGGAATGAATCGACACAGAAACAGAAAACCAAATACTGCATGTTCTCACTTGTAAGTGGGAGCTCACACCTGTAATCCCAGCACTTTGGGGGGCTGAGGCACGCACATCACCTGAGGTCAGGAGTTCGAGACCAGCCTGGCCAACATGGTGAAACCCCATCTTTTCTAAAAGTACAAAAAACAAATTAGCCAAGTGTGGTGGCACTTGCCTGTAGTCCCAGCTACTCAGGAGGCTGAGACATGAGAATCACTTGAACCCAGGAGGTGGAGGTTGCAGTGAGCAGAGATCATGACACTGCACTCCCTCCTGGGCAAGAGGCAACAAAGTGATACTCGGCCTCAAAAACTAAATAAATAAAGTAAGTGCAAGCTAAACATTGGGTCCTCATGGACATAAAGATGGCAACAATAGACGCTGGGGATGATTAAAGGAGGCAGGGTTAAAAAAACTACCAGTTGGGTACTATACTCAGTACCTGACACCACAAACCTCAGCACCATACAATATACCCAGGTAACAAACCTGCACATGTACCCCATGAATCTTAAATAGCAATTGAAAAATTAAAAAAAAACCTTAGTTGAAAAAGACAAAACATTTAGAAGTTTAAAAACATAAGAAGTGTACTTTTAAATGGAGCAAAACAAAAGCCTATTGGGCAAGGCTTTTGCCCTCAAAAAAGATTAGCTGAATTCATTTTTTTTTTTTTTCGTTAGCATTGTGAGTTAAACTGTAGAGTTTTATGTAAGGCACAAACAGCAGAAAGAAGAGGAAAGCAACTTGCCCTTTTCCAGCCCTGAAACAAAAACGTAAAGGAATAGGGAGTAAGAAGAGAGAATTAGATGGAAGGAGAACCACGCCCGATTCTTCCCTGCAAAGTGTGTTGTGCATGCTGAGTTCATGGACTCTTGTCTTGTGGCTTATTGAGGTCCCAGGAGGGAGGATACCTCCCAAGCAGCCTCATACCAAACAGAACATCGTCCACCACAGTCAGGCAGAGAAATGCCTGGGAGTTGAGCTCCTCAGCTCCTCTTCCTTTCTACTAGGTAAGGACACAGAGTCCAGGGCCAGCGGGGCTGCTGCAGGGCTGCTCAGATAAGGCAAAGCGATCCACAGCAGAGGCTGAGGATATATCATCTGGCCAGGTGACCACATGGAAGAGAAGGCAGGTTCAGGAGTCAGCAGGCAGTGAGACAGGAGGAGACCCCTGGTCAGCTTGTGGAGGTGACTGGTGCAGCCCAGAAGCATTGCCCAGAAAAATGGCCCACATGTTCATGAGCCCAAAACAGCAGGGTTGGAAGCAGTTGATCAAGGGACATCACCCTGGTGGCCAGCAGATGTTGCCAGATCACACCCCAAATCCAGCACGAGATCAGGGTCCCCCTTTACCCCAAACCCAAGAGGCTGTGTGGTCTTTCCTCAGTGCCTTCTCTGCCAACTGCACCATCTTAGAGAGGAGAGAAGAAGAGAGGGGGTATTTGGAGAGACACCTTTGCTCTCAGCTTATTTCTTCATTCTCTTACAATTTTTATATAAATTAGATTGTTTTAGTCCAAAAAGCATTGTTTAATTTTCTTGGGTTGGGTTGTTTAAACCATGATAAAGATTTAACTTTTGCTTCATCTCCCAGAGAGTCGGGGAAAGGTACATCTGTGAAAGGTCTTCCAGTATATGAAGACTAAAGTTGTTCATACCTGACTTGTTCCCATGACGCTTTTAGGTGCAAGTCAGTCCCAGCGACTTCCACCAAAATAAACAGCCAAGAAACTGAAAACAGGGCCTGAACACAGCCAAATCATGTTCCAAGAATGGTTATTAACATCCCATCTGTCCCTGGATCTTTCAACCAACCATGAGTGTGCCACTAGTGGCCAAGGATAGGAGTCCGGGGAGGGCCAGTGAGTTCCATTTCCTTCTTTGTTGATCATACCCAGTGAAGTCACCTCTTTTCCATTTTTAAGGACCTGATGTTAAGAGCCTTGAATTTCATGAAAACAAGAGAAAGTATTAGGGAAGTTTTGCATGTGCTAATCTAAGACTTTCTGCTACTCTGGTCATGGTAGGACAGCAATACCAGCCATTTCTCATTCCCATGTGTCCCAGGAGATGACAACAGGGAAAAGCCTATTATCTACTACATCTGAGTAGACACTTAGCTTTTTATTTTTTTATTTATGCATTTATTTTTATTTTATTTGTTTATTTATTTTGCGGGGGTGGTATTACCCTGTCGCCCAGGCTGGAGTGAAGTGGTAGGTCTGGCTCATTACAACCTCTGCCTCCTGGGCTCAAACCATCCTCCCACCTTAGCCTTCTAAGTATCTGGGACTGCCAGCACATGCCACCACACCCAGCTTATTTTAAAATTTTTTATAAAGATGGGATTTCACCACGTGGCCAGGCTGGTCTCAAACTCCTGGGCTCAAGCAATCCGCCTGCCTCGGGCTCCCAAAGTATGGGGATTATAGGCGTGATGAGCCACTGCACCCGGTCTACACTTACTTTTTTAAAAGAGCCTTGAGCTCAAGTTTGGATTAAAGGAAGAAAACAAATCGTAAGGCAAAACAGGAGAGGAAAGTGCACCACCTGGAACTGTATGATAAAACATCAGTGATTCAGCCTGGGAAGGTGCCCTGCCAAAATAGCGTTTCCAATGTGCTTGGAACATAATTTGTGTTTAATTTTAAATGAAACTGA
This sequence comes from Rhinopithecus bieti, assembly GCF_001698545.2. Taxonomy (NCBI): domain Eukaryota; kingdom Metazoa; phylum Chordata; class Mammalia; order Primates; family Cercopithecidae; genus Rhinopithecus; species Rhinopithecus bieti. Next base: position 213,989 of record NW_016811703.1, read on the forward strand.
TTAGAAGTGTATCTATATTTTATTTACCAACAAGGCCAAATGACTCACTAGTGTGAGCTGTGTGTCTGCCCAAGCTTTGCAGGTGCCAAAGTCTATATAAAAGGATTCCTAATTCGGAAGAGACAATGGGAATTTTCCGACTGGCAGCTCTCATCTTGGTTAATTAGATGGTATTAAGAAGAAAAAGGTTGGCCACGTTATCTTGAAGAAAGTATTATTAGAGATGGCAGTAGATCCTAAAACATTTAATACCCTGTGTTCTGGTCTCCAACGTGCCATCTGGAGTAGTTACTTAGGGAAAATTACAACAAATTGATAGAAATATTAACTGCCTCAACTAACAAAAATAAAAGCTCTCTTGATGAAAAATAGCATTTTAAGTGTAGTTTGTGGATCATGATTTGACAGATGACAAATATAGGTTTTAAAGTGTCACAAGACTTGTGTCTCTCATTAGAATCACCACCACATATGTACTATTAAAACACAAGGACCAGAAATGTTGGCTGACGTCTGTAATCCCAGCATTTTGGGAGGCTGAGACAGGTGGATCACCTGAGGTCAGGAGTTCGAGACCAGCCTGGCCAACATGGTGAAACCTCATCTCTACTAAAAAGGCAAAAATTAACTGGATATGGTGACGCATACCTGTAATCCCAGCTACTTGGGAGGCTGAGTCAGGAGAATTGCTTGAACCCAGGAGGTGGAGGTTGTGGTGAGCCAGGATTGCTCCATTGAAGTCCAGCCTGGGAGACAAGAGCAAGACTTTGTCTACAAAAAAAAAAAAAAAAAAAAAAAAAATCAAGTAACTTCTCTAAGACCCATTTAAAACACACACAACCTATTCGAGTGGCCCACATCAAGAACATTGACAACAACAAATACTGGTGAGGAAGTGGAGCACCAAGAACTCTCTTTGCTGGTGGGAATGCAACATGGTACAGACCCTCTGGAAGACAGTTTGGAGATTTCTTACAAAACTAACCATACTTATCATATGATCCAGCAATCACGTGCCTTGGTATTTACCCTAAGCAGTTGAAAAGTTGTGTTCACACAAAACCTGCACGCAGATATTTATAGCAGCTTTATTCCTGATTACCAAAATGAGGCAGCAAGCAAGACGTCCTTCAGTGGGTGAACGGATACATAAATTGGGTTACATCCAGACAATCGAATATTATTCAGTGCTAAAAAGAAATGAGCGATCAAGCCATGAAAAGAGATGGAGGAAACTTGCATGCCTATTACTAAATGAAAGCAATCAATCTGTAAAGGCTATATACTGTATAATTCCAACTATATGACATTCTGGACAAGGCAAAACGAGAGACAGGGAAAAGATCGGCAGTATGGTTGCGAAGGTAAGGCAGGAAGGGAGGGATGAACAGGCTGAGCACATTTTTAGGACAGTGAAACTATTCTGTAGGATACTATAATGACAGATACATGTCACAATCCATAGAATGAACAATACCAAGGGTGAACCATAATGTAAACTGGACTTCGGGTGATAATGCTGGGTCAATGTAGCTTCATCAGTTACAAGAACTGTACTACTCTTGTGCGGGATGCAGATGCTAGGAGAGGTTATGTGGGTCCTAGGGCTGGGACTCTACAGTTTATCTCTGTGCTTTTCCTTCTGTTTTACTGTAAGCCTAAAACTGCCCCCAAAAAGTTGTCTTAAAAAAAAAAAAAAAAAAAACTAGCTATCAACTCACAAATCTCATACATATTTTTCTTTATTTTCTGGCTTAAACAAGGAAGGAATATTCTGATGAATTACTTACTTTGGTTTTAAAGTCCCAGATAAAGAAAATTATATTATGACAACCTTGTTTCAGAAAGCTTCTCATGCTCTCTACCAATTAGATTAGGATAAGCAGAAAGACTGAAAGGCTTAAGACATGGTTCTCAGAAATAATAAACAACAGTGAACACACCTGCTATTTACTTACTTCTTGCCAGGTGCTACAAAACACCTGATAGAAAATGAGGGGAAAGTGCTGGTCTCACAAAGGTCATTTCAGCTTTATCTGGGCCCACTGGCAAGTAAATACCAGCAGAATCCTTTTGGACCAAGGACAGAAATATGGTAACTTTACAGTGAAAGCTTTCCTATTTTTCCCTTCAGAAATGTCTTTTTTTTTTTTTTTTTTAATAAGTGGGGCAAAATAGAGGTTAGGAGATAAACTTTCTTGTAACATGATTCATTTCGGTTTTGCAACAGAATTGCTCATCATTTTCTGTTTCGAAAAAGCATTTTATCCTTCTGAAAGTCTAGAGCATGCTTGGAAAAAGAGGAATAGTTCTAACCTCAGCTCATAATTTTGAGCTAGATTCTGTAGTCATATCTAGTTATGTTTTGAAATTCAGTTCTCTATGAGTAAATAAATAGGGTTTGAATGTTTGTTAACCAAAAAAAAAAATGGTAATACAGGAAGTGTCTTTTCAAGTTAATGATCATGTGATAGCACACTGCAAAGAAAAAAACCCAGATAAAACACAAGAAATAAAGATAAATGGAATATGTTTTGGCATAGCCAAATTATCTGCTACAAAGAAGAGTTGCTATGCTTTCGGTGGAAAATAAATGAGGAACGTTCTGTCCAAAACAAAACTTTTGAAGAGAATATATTCCATTGAAAAGTTTTTAAAGTGTGGTTGAAGCTATTATCTAACTTTATGGATCCATTTAAAAATGCCTACGAGAGAACCCTGTGGACTCCCTTGCCTTTTCTGTATCATATTTAGGATCATATATCATTCATTCTGAAGGGGGGGAAAACCCATACCTAGCTGGTACAGGATAATCCCTTGATCAGGAAGGTAATTAAGCAGCTTCGAGCTGGATTCCATAGTGCCAGTGACGTAGCCCCTGGTGTTTACCCTAACACACCTCCTGGCTCCATTACAGTAGTCATATGCAGAGTCCCCAGGCCTCCCCACTCCCACCTTTGGGCAACTCAGGCACTGTGACACAAACGTTACTCCATAGCCAAAAGCACTCCATAGTTAGTGAGGGTTCTTTTTAGGGCATGGGATGCCATTTAATGCAAAATGTACTTTGATATCTTCAAAGATTAAATGCTCTTTTATCACTGATTTCAAAGTTCAAAGACATTTAAGAGCGCTTATGATCTGGTCTTATTATCTCTTTCCAGCTTTTCTACAACTCCCTCTCCCATTATCCCACACTGTTACACAGCTGGAATACTAGGGTGTGTGTGTGTGTTTTTTTTCTTGTTTATGTGTTTGCTTAATGCTTCCACATAATTTGTTTCATTTGCAAAAATCTGCTTCTCCTCTAATTCTGACTATTTATGTCTCATCCACCCTTCCTCCAAACAGCATTTAAATGGCATTTCCTCTGTGAAGTCTTCCCTGGATCTCTGTCAACTCCTGGCTAGACATAATCTCTTCTTTCCTTTTGCATTCTTATAGCAGTTAGCTAGTACTTCTCTTATAGACAGATTATCATATTCTAGTTCACATTTGTTATTTGAATGCAACTTTATTTTCTCTAATAATAATAACAACAATAATAGCATCTACCATTGTTTTGAGGGCTCACTATTGGGCCAGCACTACCTAGCTGGTGCTTTATTCCTCACAGTAACTCTATCAAGCAAGTATTACAATATCTGTTTTACAGATGCACAAACTGAGGCTTAGAGAGCTTAAAGCAGTGTCCAAAGCCACAGAGCCACCCTGTGCTGGGATTCAATAAGTCCCCAGTCTAACTCTAGAGCCTATTATCTCAGCCACTGCTATATTGCTAGATCCTGAAGTTCTTTAAAGGAAAAGGGAGGAAACTCACATTTACTGAACACCTAATCTCTGCCTGGCACTGCAGCAGGAACTTTCATGCATATTATCTGATTTATCTGTGAGTGAGACAGTATCATCCACATTTTGCAACGGAGAAAACCAAGCTTCACCATAAATACATATGTTTTAAAGGGAGCTGACTGGATTGAGATACTTGTGGTGCATATAACTGCTGAAAGATTGATAATCAGAATATATAAACACGTCCTACAAGTTAATGAGGAAAATAATAACTACCCTGTAGGGAAGTGAGCAAAGGAGATGAACAGGCAAGTCATCAAAGAAGGAGGCAGAATGAGCCAAAATCTATGAAATGGTGCTTAGCTTTACTAGAATTAAGTAGAATACAAATTTAAACAATGAGATATAATTTCTTTTTTTTTTTTTTTGAGACGGAGTCTCGCTCTGTAGCCCAGGCTGGAGTGCAGTGGCTCACTCTCGGCTCACTGCAAGCTCCGCCTCTTGGGTTCACGCCATTCTCCTGCCTCAGCCTCCCGAGTAGCTGGGACTACAGGTGCCCACCACCACGCCCCGCTAATATTTTGTATTTTTAGTAGAGATGGGGTTTCACTGTGTTAGCCAAGATGGTCTCGATCTCCTGACCTCGTGTTCCGCCCGCCTCAGCCTCCCAAAGTGATGGGATTACAGGCGTGAGCCGCTGCGCCTGGCCAAGATACAATTTCATACTCATCAAAATGACAAAAATTTAAATATCTAATGATCCCCAAATGTTAAGGTAATGAGAATTTTCACACACTGGAAGTGGGAATACAAATTGATAAAGCCATTTTGGAGAGCAATTTCATTTCCACATATGGAAGAAGTGAAACTGGAGGTTTGAATTGTCCCAGGATAAGTACAAGTGTGTTCGCTCCAGTATTGTTTAGAAAATGGAAAACTATGATATTATAATATAATGGAATGTTACTAAGACAAAAGAATAACCTATATGCATCAAAAATAGATAAATCTTGATAGCATAATGTGATGACCCAACTAGAAGCCACTTTCTGTGAACCAGAAAGTGGACTGTCACCAGAAATCAAATCTGCTGGTGGTGTGACTTTGGACTTTCCAGGCTCCAGAACTATGAGAAATAAATTTCTGTTGTTCTTTTTTTTAAGTTGCGAAAGTGTTAACCAGCCTGGCCAACGTGGCAAAACCCTGCAAAAAATACAAAAGAATAGCCAGACGTGGTGGCGCATGCCTGTAATCTCAGTCACTCCGGAGGCTGAGGCATGAGAATTGCTTGAACCCGAGAGTCGGAGGTTGCAGTGAACCGAGATGGCGCCACTGCACTCCAGCCTGGGCAACAGAGGGCCACTTTGTCTCAAAAAAAAAAAAAAAAAAAAAAAAAAAAAAAAAAAAAAAAAAACCCACCAGAACCCACAACAAAAACCCACTACGGAAGCAGAAGAGGAGGAGAAAGCAGGGAGGAGCCAGTCCTGAAGACATCATCGCTCTGTATTTACACCTGGTTCTTGGAGTCCCAGAGAAACATCCTGATTATTTTGGGGCTGGTTTTTAAAACAAATGAACTCATGGATTCAATGTCTGTTCTTCATGCCCACTTAACAAAATGCATCTGTGTTATGTTTTCATTTGATGAAACAGGAGATGAGTTCCCTTGGCTCCCAACTGCTTTTTTTTTTTTTTTTTGAGGCGGAGTCTCGCTCTGTCGCCCGGGCTGGAGTGCAGTGGCCGGATCTCAGCTCACTGCAAGCTCCGCCTCCCGGGTTTCCGCCATTCTCCTGCCTCAGCCTCCCGAGTAGCTGGGACTACAGGCGCCCGCCACCTCGCCCGGCTAGTTTTTTGTATTTTTAGTAGAGACGGGGTTTCACCGTGGTCTCGATCTCCTGACCTTGTGATCCGCCTGCCTCGGCCTCCCAAAGTGCTGGGATTACAGGCGTGAGCCACCGCGCCCGGCCAGCTCCCAACTGTTGATGTTTGTAACTGGATGGCATCTGGCTTATTCTCACCGTTGCCATCTAAGAGCTACTGCAAATCCAAGAACCTGGTGCCCAGAATTATGAAGCAAATTTTCGGTCCACATTCCTTCAAAAAGAAAATTTACCCCACCTCCCATCACTTGACTAAGTGACAGAAATTGATGGTATCAGGCAAACATCTAGTGAAATGCAGTTTAATTCTATGGCCTAAACTACAAAAATGCACTGACTTTATATTAGGAGTTAGCAAAGCACAACAAGTTTTAACAAGATATGAACAGACTGGAGGTTTGAATTGTATAAACATATTTTGGTGCCAAAAGAAAACATTGTCGAGTGGTTTGAGCACCTCAAAGAATAGATGGTTTGAGTATATATTTAAGCAGAAAAGGAGAACCTAGTACCTCTCCTGAGGGGTAGGGTTGGGGAAGGTAGTAATACCTGGTTTAACATTTTCAAACTCTCTCTTCCTTGAGCCTTTACTTATTTTAAATTCTTTTGCCATTTTGTTTGTATTTGATTTGAATTTATGTTTGTTTGTTCTACCTCTTTCAGTAAAATCCAGTACAAATAAACACAGAGAAAAATTGGAAGGTCCTTCTGGAAAGTACTTATTTCAACCCTCTCTCAGCCCATCCCTGTGAAGGTTCAGGGGATTAAAGTCTTCCATCTCTAGCCAAGAAGAGGACTCATCAAAAATTATACTATGTAAGCCTCTCTACTGATTTCTGTATGATATAGACTTAATTTGAACAAGGACTGTATTAACTGAAAAAGAAGTTGCATTCTGGTGGTAGGGAAAAGACTATATATGGAAGCTGCAATCTGATCTGATCTGCTCAAAGTTAGTGACAGTTAAACAGATTTTACATTAACTGTATATCTATGAGCCTCAGTGCTTTACCCAAAATGGCAGAGATACTTTCTCTTCTCATATTCCTATCTTTGCTGAATTATTACCCTAATACCACTGTATGTTGTCTATTACTCTATAAAAAAAACAAAACCAAAAACAAAAAACCTCAAAATTTAGCAGTATAAAACCACAGACCTTTATTACACATAGTTTCAAAGGGTCAGGAATCCATGAGTAGCTTAATTGAGTGGCTCTGGCTCAAAGACTCTCATGAGGCTGTCGTCAAGGTATAGTCCATGGCTGCAGTCTCATCTGAAGACTTGACTGGGGATGTAGGTTCTGCTTTCAAGATGGCACACTCACATGGCTATTGGAAGAAAGCTTTAGCTCCTTGCTGACAGGTGGCAGAAAGCCTCAGTTCCTTGCTCCATTAGGCACTCTATGGGCTGCTTGAGTGTCTCATGATATGATAGCTGGCTTCCCATAGAGGGAGTGAACTGAGGGAGAAAGCAAGGCTGAACCACAATATCTTTTATAATCTAGCCTAAGGAGTCACATGGCATCACTTCTCCAGTGTTCCACTGATCATTCAGACCAATCCTGATACCGTCTGGAAGGGGATTACACAGAGTGTGACAGACAGGAGGCAGAGATCATTGCAAGCCATCTTAAAGGCAGGCTACCACAACTACACCCCCAGGTAATGAACTGTTAATATTTGCTTTAAAATTCTGAATCCCTGTTTCAAGTAACCTCTTTTCCCTAGTGCATTCAAGTTTATATTACCCTTGGGAATTACAAAAATTGAAAATGTGTAAATATTAGTGCTGGACTTTGTGTTGCCCCTCCAGAAGTATGTTCAAAAGGATAGTTTCTTTTGGAGGGCAGGGGAGATACTCTGGAATCAGACTGTGATGATATTTGCATAACATTGTAAATATATAATACTGAAACCATTGAACTTAAAATGCTTAAAATATGTTATGTGAATTTTATGTCAAAAAAATGACTTTAAAAGAGAGGGCATGAATAGTATTATTATCAAATTGGCTGGTTTAGAAAGACTTAGGGTTGCTTTTAGCTCTTTCTGTTCTGTTTGTTCTGTTAGCTCAAAATTTTAAGTATGATTAACCGACACTGTTAGGTCCTGGGAAAATGGATTCATGGAAATAAAGCTCATGGTAGGTTGGAATGTGCTGGTGCAGTGTAATGACAAGGGTTTTCAGAGCACATTGGCCTACATTCTTGTGATCTGACTCCCATGATCCTTCCACTAAAACAATAATTATAGCATATTTTATTCTGACCTAACAAGTGTTGAAAATGTTATTAAAGGACTTATGTATTGTTTGAGCAGTTCTCCCAAATGCCTTTTGTCAGGGGATTTTTCACGATTTGTCATTTCAGTTGGCAATTGTTTTGCATTATGTTGTAGTGTGTTGTCAGTTATTCAGAGAGACACCACAATTTTTTGTCTTACATTTAATACTACTTATGGCTATGAGACCTGGGTCTGCCAAAGCTCCTTGAGCAGTTTTAGCTGCGATGTAAGCATCATCCTTATCAGTAATCAGGAAAACAAAGTCAATATCAACTAGCACTGATTGGCTCCATATGCCAGGAATCATGTATATTGCATCATTTAATATTAAGCAACTGTCCTGAATAGTTGTTAGTCTTGCCATTGAGCTTCAGATTCATCGCATGACTTTCCCAGAGGTCATATAACCATTTAAAAATATATCACCAAAACTACAATGCTCAAACACAAGATATTTATCCACTTTGAAGCAATTCAATGTATCATAATCAAATTGAACTGAAACTAATAACATTGAATTAATTCAACTAGAAATGTACAAAGATTGTGTGTCAGCTGGAACTCTCCAAGAAGCCATTGTAGGATAAGCTGAAGTGGCACAACTACTTAGAAAAAGGAGAGAAATAAACAAACAATTTTAGGTGCCCTAAACCACATTTCAAAATCATTTAGCTTAGTAAGAGGAGCTCTTTGAAACAGCAACTATAGATATATTACTTTGGAATATTGCTAACTGGAAAACATCAATTATGGAGAATCACCTCACAGGAATACTGAAATTTCATAGTAAATGGTTAAAAAAGATTTAATCTTGAAAAGTAACCAGGGGAATTGTAAATATAAGCTTATTTTATCTTTTTTCTTTCTTTTTTTTTTTTTTTTTTGAAACGGAGTCTCGCTCTGTCGCCCAGGCTGGAGTGCAGTGGCTTGATCTCCGCTCACTGCAAGCTCCGCCTCTTGGGTTCACTACATTCTCCTGCCTCAGCCTCCCGAGTAGCTGGGACTACAGGCACCCGCCACCACACCCAGCTAATTTTTTGTATTTTTAGTAGAGACGGGGTTTCATAGTGTTAGCCAAGATGGTCTCGATCTCCTGACCTCGTGATCTGCCTGCCTCGGCCTCCCAAAGTGCTGGGATTACAGGCGTGAGCCACCGTGCCCAGACTATTTTATCTTATATTTCACAAAATGTTGGTTTTTATTGCACCTATATGTTAATTCTTTAAAATGAACAAAGAATAAATGAAATGTTTATGTACAGAGTTTTGGGGGACATTGTCTTTCTAAAAATGTAGGCTGGCCCTTTTACGCACCTTTCCTTTATGTGCCTCACTGATGCAGTGTAATTGTAAAGAGGATTATTTTACTTAAAAATTCTAGGATTTGACCCATTTCCCAGGGGCCAGTCTTAATTCTCTGATACTGAAATCACACCATGCAATCATTGGCTCTCTCTTCCTAAGTTGTAAACTGCTGTTACTTTGTCAGGTCCTCATTATCAACAGATTTGTGCATGATTCGAGCAGTTTCCCAAAATCTCTTTTTTCAAGGCAACTTTTGCATGATTGCTGATTTCACTTGTCAATTGTTTTCCATTATGCAGCATTGTGATAACAATTTTATTTCCAAAATCAAAAAAGAAAATCAGCGACAATCCACCTAAGTGGATAGACAGTTCGTTCGTGAGTGCTTTTGTTCAGTTGACATTTGCTTCCCTCTACAACCTTGTAACTCAAATAATAAATCCTGTGATATTGAGGCCATCCTCTTGGTAAAAGATGATGTGGCTTCCTGGCTTCTCACAACCCCGGAGGTATCCACCTCAACCATGGTACTCACCTCTTTTTAAGGGAATGATTCCTTACCACCCCCATTCCATTGCTGATGTGGTTTATAAAACAGCTGCCTTACCTTTCTGGCCTCAATGATTTGTTTACCTGCAGACACCTTTCTCAGCATGGTCCATCATAATATCGTATCTTCCCAGCCGTTTTGATTTTGCAGGGAAGTGGTCTTATGTCCAAGGTCATGACAATCAAAATTTCCCTTAGAGATTGTTTTTAGAGAAGAGCATGAAAGAGAATCCCTTTCCTCTCAGAGTTGATGAGCTGTCAGCCATGGTGTCTGCTGCAGCTTGGAGAAAGGAGAGGTGAAGTAAGAGACAAGCTACCATGCCCAGCAAAGCAGAGGCAGTAAATGAAGAGGAAAGTGGATGACATTTGAGTCTCCTGTCATAATCATTACCAATGCCATCTGCACTCTGATACGGAAGTGCTGAGAAGGGGAGGGCGTGGTCCCTTTGAATAATATGGAAAGGGGGAAGGGAAGTGCTGGGCAGAGGAGGGCATGGTCCCTGCTAGCGCTCCACCCCCGTGGACCTAGGTGAGGACAGGCACCTCTGCCTTCCCACCCAAATGTTGCATTTCCCAAGACCACCCTGGCCCACCATGCCCCCATCCTGGGCCTGTAAAATCCCCAGACCCTAGCAAGGTGGAGACACAGGTGGTCAGACACAGAGAGAAGCACATCAGGAGACAAGGCAAGCGGCAGGCAGAAGAGTACACCAACAGACTGCGGCATGCCCGCAGGCCACTGACTGGTGGGACAAGGCAGAGTTTGGCCAGGGCTGTCAGAGGAGAGCTGGGGCACCCAGTGGCCCAACTCCAAGGGAGAACCATCTCCCTTATGGCTCCCTCATTGGCAGAGAGCTATTTCCACTCAAAACTTTACACTCATTCTCCAAGCCCACTAGTGATCCAATTCTTCCAGTACACCAAGGCAAGAACCGGAAATACAAAAAGCCCTCTGTCCTTGCAACAAGGTAGACGGTCTAACTGAGCTGGTTAACAAAAGCTGCCTATACACGCAAACTCAGAGCACCTGTAACACATGCCCACTGGGGCTTCAGAAGCTGTAAACATTCACCCCTAGAGAGTGCGTGGGGGCGTCGGAGCCCCACAGCTTGCCTGTCTGCATGCTTCCCGAGAGGTCTGAGCAGCAGGGCACTGAAGAAGCTAGCCACTCCCCCTGTCTCATGCCCTGCGAGGGGGACAAGGGAACTTTTCCCGTTTCAACTCCATCCAATAAATTTCACTCCTTGTCTCCCGCTACTCAATCTAGTGTGAGTTGAATTCTCTGCCTCTTATAATCTAAAATTAATTACGGGTCCAAGTGTGAAGGCCCGTTGGTTGCATTGCAGTCAACAGAATAAATAGCAGAATAAGGGAAACTCCCAACTTCACTGTGGTGTCTTCTGGTATCTAGTATCACTAGTATCACTAATAATAATAAAATAGCCACCAGGAGTGACAGAGTAAAGAGGACTTGCCTGGGAGTTAAGAATTTGTTTCTGGATCCAGGTAACTCTTCTACTAACTCACCTGGGCTCTTAAGAAGGTCACTTTTTCCCTCTAAGGTTCGTGTTCTTGATATGTAAAATTAAGCCAATGCTGCCTTCTTACCTTATTAAAGATCAATGCACCTCAAAGTGTCATGAACACTATTCTAATATGTGCTGCAGTGATTAAATGCCGACTCAATAATTTGAACAGATTGTAACCTAAGAGATTACTTTTTCAAGCCACGTCATTGTACTGATCAGGCCATTAGAAACACAAAAACCACCCTTCCCTTTTACCAAATTCTCCCTTATCATTCTGTGATCCACTGCTCACTTTGGCAGCACATGTATCATTCTATGGTCCAGACAAAGGAAGTGAGGAAAGATTCACAGTAAATGGGAGTGAGGAAGCATGCAGCTTTCAGACAGGTCCTGATCATCTCATCTCGTCTGTGCCTCTGCCCACTACTTTTTCTTTTCCTCCCTCTTACCAAGTGCTATGGTCTGAACATGTCCCCTAAAATTCATGTGTTGGAAATTTAATTCCCAATGCAACAGTTCTTGGAGGTGGGGGCATTGGGAGGTGTTTAGATCATAAGAGCTCCATCCTCATGAACAGATTAATGCCATTAAAAAAAAAAAGCTTGATGGGGGGAAAAACTTGACCCCCTTTTGCCCTCCTGTTCCTCCTGCCATGTGAAGACCCAGCATTTCTCCCTTGGGAGGATGCAGCATCAAGCTGACATCTTTGAAGCAGAGACCACACCCTCATCACACATGGAATCTACTGGCACCTTGATTTTGGACTTCCCAGATTCCAGAACTGTAATAGAATAAATCTCTACTGTTTATAAATTACCCAACCTCAGATGTTTTGCTATAGCAGCCCAAACAGACTAAGACATTACGTCCCGAGCAGAATTGTTGGTATGAGATCAAAGCATGGCTCCACTTGTACATGTTGCTCAAAACTGGAGTGTCAGCACAACAGATCTGCTCAGTCCTCCTGAAGCCTCGTTAGTAATTTCAGTCTCTTGAAGACCTCTCAGATGCCTCTTACAGGCTCTGTTTTTCAGGTTTTCTATGGTGACTGGTTAAAATAAGGAAGGCATTGACTCTTGAGATTGGACGTCTCTACCATAAGTTAGATTAAATGCTTTTGTTGTTTTTGTTCTGTATTAATGTCTTCTATTTGTCAGAATCCTGAAGTATCTGCTGCGTGTGGTGGCTCATGCCTGTAATCCCAACACGCTAGGATATCGAGGTGGGCAGATTGCTTGAGTCCAGGAGTTCAAGACCAGCCTGGGCAACATGGTGAAACCCCATCTCTACTAAAAATACAAAAAATTAGCTGGGTATGGTAGCACATGCCTGTAGTCCCAGTTGTTTGGGAGGCTGAGGTGGGAGAGTCACCTGAGCCCGGGAGGTCAAGGCTGCAGTGAGCCAAGACAGAGCCACTGCACTTCAGCCTGGGCAACCAGAATGAGACTCTGTCTCAAAAAAATAAAAGTAAATAAAAATAAAATATCTTAGGTAGAATCATAAATTAAGCAGCAATAATAAAATGTTCATTAATCAAACAGATGTTAGTCAAATGTAGTAAAATAGGAAACAACCAATTTTGAGTATTTATTATTGTTTAAAAATTATTTTACTTAATGGTAAGTTTACATGACTTAATTTTCAGTTGTGGCTATATTTAACAATTGGATTGCAAAAACTGGGCTGCCATGAGCCAGTACAAGCCTGCATAGGCACACGACTATTTGTGACCCAGATATTACACGTCTAGGTATATATCCACAGAAATAGGTACATGTACTCTCAGAAGACGTGCACAACAATTCTTATTGCAGCATTTTCCATTATGGGCAAATATTAGAAAGAATCTGAAGGCCCATCAGTAGTAGAATGGAAAAATAAATTGTTATATTTTCATAGCACAGAATATGAGTCAGCAATAAAATTGAAGAAATGACTGCTTCAGCAGACTCAAGGAACAGACTATTGAGCCAGGTACCAAAGAGTGCATACTGTCCGATTCCATTTACGGAAGTTCGGAATAGCGGCAAATTAATCTACAGTGATAGAAGTCAGAAAATGAACTTGTTATGTTCTGGCGGGGGTGGGGAGGGGAGTGACTGCAAAGTGCCTTATAGGAGCTTCTGGGGTCCTGGCAAAATCCTATTTCCTGTTCTAGTTGTGGTTCCATGAGTGAGTGTCTGCATAAAATTTCGTGGAGTTGCACCCTTTGTGTTGGCACGTGTGTATGTTATGCTTCCTAACAAAGTTTACATTAAAAAAAAATCGCTTCGGGAGTTATCGTTCTTTGTTCTCACTTCACATCCCACCCCCGACCCCCGACTAGAGAATGTAATGTGAGATCCGGTCCTGCAAAAAAAATACACTAATTTTAAGAAAATTGTTGGGAAAAGTGAAGATGAGAGGCTGCTTATGGTGAAATCACTGGATGAAAGGGAAAACACGGCCTGGCCCTTATGTAGAAACCTCTTTCCCAGAGGGTGAAAAACGCTTCGTTACAATGACCTACTCTCTAAGAGAAATGCCTAAGTAAGATCATATTAAATTCAAGCTTAGGGAAGATAACACCACATAAACCACCACTTCCCTAAAGTTTAGGGAAGAAACCACCAACGAAAGTCGGGGGATGCAGTTTTTATTGACGTTCAGGGAAGGCCAGAGAGCTTGGTAAAACCGTGTGGGATTATCAGACCGTAAGGGAGAGGAGGCTGCTTCAGCAAGTGTCCTCAAACGCTGTTGTCTTCTGTAGTACACTCTGATTTCCAGCTTGAGATTTTTCAGGGTCGGTGATTCTGTCCTTCGAGGCTTCGTCTGATTTTAATGTACTGCATTATGAAGGCATTCTGCCCTGTCTGAGGTTTTCTTGAATACATAAATGTATTCTCCAGTGTTTTGGCTTCGTTACTCATTGTGCTGAGAACAAAGTCACACTCCAGAGTCATTAAAATGATACAGGACATTCTGAAATGGTAAAGAAATCAATCAGGCAACTTCATTTTAAACAGTGGAAGATTGTACAGGAAATTCTAGAAGGTCAGAGTTAAAAGGCATTTAAGTCAAGTAATGAGTTGAAGTACAAATAGAACAGAGTGTTTGGAAGCCTGCCTTGTTTTTCCAATGTTCACTAAAGCGGAATCATGTGATCAGTATTCACCCTCAACTTCACTCTTTTCTCAATATTTTAACCATCAAGAATCCCTGTTTAAGATCTCGATCTCCCTTTATCCCCATGCTTTATAAGATTTTGCACATCAAAAAATTGCACATTATAAGTAACTTTTTTTTTATTTATTCGGATTGATATATGATTGCCAAAGAGAACTTTTACCCAACATGAGATAACCAGCATTACTATTGATAAACGATGTAATAAATTCTATCCAAAGAAAAAGGATGAACATTTGAATTACCCTGCACTAAGTAAATGAAAATATGATCTGGGAAACTTCTGCAAAACTCAACTAGCCTGCAAAATTCCCATTACTATCACCAATGCTTCTAGAGACGAAGACACTAGTTTATGAACCATGGCCCTACTATTCCCTTATTATCATGTTAAAGGCACATGCAACTGAAGCTGAGTAATTTTAGATTAATTAATAGGTAGTTGCTTTTATTTTTTTAGAAAAAGTCTTCTGGCATTTTTCAGTCTTTTACCCCAAGTTGAAACTCCATTAACGAATTATTATTAAAGCAATGTGGACATTTTCCCATTACTGGATGCTTCAGATTCAATTTGAGAATTGGCTGCACCAACAAGGACTTTCCTCATCATCTAACATCCCTTAGTAGAGAGTGCAAGGGCAGCAATGTAAACAAAATTATGTCCTTGTCTAGTACAGAGATGAATGAGGTAGAGGTCAAAATGATTGTCTAAAGTAAGGTGTGAGATCATATGCCAAATTTCAATTACCCACATTAGCCATGTTTCTCTTTGAAGACAATAACACTTCTATCATCATTGAAAGGCTACAGAGCACTTTTCTATATCTTTGCTACAACCCTTACAGGGAAGTCAAGGAGTGTATTGTTATCCTTGTTTATGTATATAGATATGTAGCCTGGAGATTTGATAACGGCCCACTCAGGACTTCGGACTCCTAATTCAGAGCTCTGTCCATCATGACATTATGCTGCCCTACAGAAAATTAAGGAGTCTTTGGTATTACTATGGATTGAATTGTGCCCCCTCCAAAAAGCATGTTGCATTCCTAACACCTGTAAAGAGGAAAATGCCATGCGAGGAAAGAGGCAGAGACTGAAGTGGTGCAGTTGCAAGCCAAGAAATGGCAAGAATCAATGGCCACCACCAGAAGGTAGGAGGAGGCAAGGACTGCTGACACCTTGGCTTTGAACTTCCAGTCACCAGCGCTATGAAAAAATAAATTTCTGCCAGAATTAGTCACACGGCCTTCCTTAGCTGCTGGGGAACTTGAGAAAGGTAGGGTACATGCAGCCATGCAGTTTATGATACTTTCTTACAGAAACCCTAGAAGATGAATACAGGTGTAAATGCTTAAATTTCAGTTAAAGACAAGAAGCCTGGTGTCAATTATTTTCCTGTAATGAAAATGTGACTCACATAAATGAGCCTGGAGGTTTCTCCAAGCACTGATATAAGCACAGAAATCGGTCCTTTCTGCAGAACTACGTCTGCATTGTGGTTGTAGCTTTCTGTAGACCACCATCAAAGATCTTCCTCATGGGAGATGAAACCTCAGTGTGACTCCAACTCCCTTGAACTCACACCCTTTCCCCCACAGGTGATCTAACATGTTGTACATGTCACTCTTAGCTTTTGTTGGAGACCTGAGAGATGCACCAGTGTCAATGCAGAAATGACAATATTGCTGGAATCAATGCTTACTGAACAGCAAACTCCAGACAGGGAGCAATTTTAAACAATAAAATCAGGAAGAAAAATCACCTTCTTCCACTAATGCTACAAAACAAAAAACTTAGTTTCCCCAAGAGATAGTAAACAAATATTTGCCGCTGATATCAGGAGAGTGCTTTCAAATCATGCTTCACAAAAATATAACCCACAAACTACTTAAAAAGGGGGTTTGGTGGTTCAATACTTTTAGGAAATACAGCCTTCTCTTGTGCTGGGATATTCACTAGGCACATTCTCACATTGCTTTCTCTGAGAAATACTGTAGTTAAAAACATAGACAAAAATATATTAGCTAATATTATATTTTTCTGTTACTCTTTTTTCTTATAACAATTATTAATATCTAGGAATGTACTTTGAGAAAGAATGGGCTGTGCTATTCCTAAATGTCACCAAGTAGATGATCTGAAGCAGGAGAAACTCTGAACTATTGACTGTGCTCCATGCCCCATGCAAGAGGCACATGTGAAAAGACTGACTGGCTTATCGTGGATGAGTTGTGAGGTTTATACAATTGAGGAACTCTTTAAAGAAAAGAGTATAAGATGACCATGTGACCCCAATGTCGGGGTTCCTCCTCAGGCTTTGGAGTCATCCTGGCAAGCGAGGGTTTCGTTTTTTGTTTTTTGTTTTTTTGTTTTTTTTAAGATGAAGTTTTGCTCTTGTTGCCCAGGCTAGAGTACAATGGTGCAGTCTTGTCTCACTACAACCTCTGCATCCCAGGTTCAAGCAGTTCTCCTGCCTCAGCCTCCCCAGTAGCTGGGATTACAGGCACACACCAACACGCCCACGCCCACCCAATTTTTGTATTTTTGTAGAGATGGGGTTTCACCATGTTGGGTAGGCTGATCTCGAACTACTGACCTCAGGTGATCCATCTGCTTCAGCCTCCCAAAGTGCTGGGATTACAGACGTGAGCCACCACGCCTGACACAACTGAGGGTTTCTAAAGTTCTGCTCCATTAGCTTTGTGGAAAATCCACCTTGGCTTAAAGTATGACTGGGTTCATGAAATAAAATTGAAACTCAAATTAACAGTGGTATAAACAAGATACAAATGTATTGCTCTTTTACCCCAGAGTTCAGAGATAGGGTCTCAGGGCTGGTATTTCACTGCATTGCATGAGGTTTCTTCTGGGACGTTGCCTTTGACACCAAGTCCCTGGTCCAGACAGCAGGGTTGAGGAAAGGCTGGAAGAATGGGTGTGTTCCTAACTTGCTCTGTGAAATGTGCTTCGAATTTCTTACATCCCATTGGCCAGAATTAGTCACATGGCCTTCCTTAGCTGCTGGGGAACTTGAGGAAGGTAGGGTACATTAGTTAAATATCAAGGGCTTGTAGAAGAGGAAAATCAGTATTAAGGCAGCTAGCGTTTTTCTACTCTCTCTCTCCCCTCACTCCTCACTCTCTGGACTTTTAAATGTACGAACTCAGGGCTTTATTATCTAGCATTAATATCTTTGCATTGAGGAATAGATGTTCCTAAAGTCATCAGAATGGGCTTATGTTGTATGTGCTTTTAGAAAATAAAAGGCTTGGCCAGGTGCAGTGGCTCACGCCTGTAATCCCAGCACTTTGGGAGGCCGAGGCGGGCGGATCACAAGGTCAGGAGATCGAGACCACGGTGAAACCCCGTCTCTACTAAAATACAAAAAATTAGCCGGGCGCGGTTGCGGGCACCTGTAGTCCCAGCTACTCGGGAGGCTGAGGCAGGAGAATGGCATGAACCTGGGAGGCAGAGCACTGCACTCCAGCCAGGGGACAGAGCGAGACTCCGTCTCAAAAAAAAAAAAAAAAAAAGAAAATAAAAGGCTTTTGAGAAGAAAGTAAAATAGAAACAAAAATTCATGGACTGCAGGGATTCCCACATTCTTTGTAAGCGAACAGTATTCTTCATTTCCCTGTATGGTCCTGGAAGACCTGATTGAGGGTGAGGCCAGGGAGATACCAAGTGAGAGGAGATAGGGAAGGGGTGGCCGCCAACTGCTGGCCCTCCCTGCCCACCCCTTGGAATCAGCAGAACTTGAGAGCTGAAGGGAGGGGAAGTGACTCCATTTGCCTTAAAGCACCTTAAGCCTTTTATTTCGTCACCCCAGGGGAAGCAGGCAGACATTTTCTGGGAGGAAGGTTTTTAAAAGAAAATCTGGACTTGGATAGTTAAAAAGAGAGAAACGAAGGAGAGAATGGTCTGAGAAATTTGAGTAGGTTGATTTCTGACTATCTGAGCTATATATTCCTATCAACCGCCTGAGCTCTCAGCTCAAGAGCCTGTCAACACTTCAGCAAAAGCAGAAGATTCCCGGGAAGCATCTCTGGGTGTTTGGCAGGCTCCCCCGGGGCCAACTGCCTGGCCCCTCAGGCTGATGGGCTTGGAACTGCTCTTTAAGGAGTGCACGCCTGGAACAAAGGGGCCTTGTTTGTCTCCTCTGTGTTCTGGAGTCATCGCTGCCTTTAAAGACGTTGTAGAGCGAATGTGATGCAAAGTTCCTATACTCACAGGAATTTTTTTTTAATTTTATTTTTTTTGAGTGAGCTTAAGAGGCATGTGGTTGAAACAAATACACACTTACAAAAGGGGTCTGTCTGCTCCACGGCGGTGTCAGATGCCATTCCTAACCCTCCTGGGGCATAAACTTGCACCAGTAAAACAGAAGGCATGAGATATGGCCTATAAGGAACTGTTGTTACCTTTTGTTACGAATGATACTTCAACAACCTCTTACTGGTTTGTTGAGTCTATTCAACTACGTTGATTAGATGTGATCTACAATAGAAAAACCAGATTAAATCCAAAGAAAACCGTTCTTAACCAGGTGGAGAAAAAAAATTTGGAGAGAACTGAACTTCCAGTAAAGGCTAAGCACAAGTTAAGATGAATGATTAATAGTTTATAATACTTTACTAAAGTGAAGCATTAATTTTAAGAATACATGTGACATATACATAAAGTTAGATTATTTGGTATTTTGACTAAATACATGTAGTGTTCTACACTACTAATTATATGGTTCTCATTTTTTAGGTAAGTAGTAATTAATAATTTTTTTCCTTTTTATTTTGAAACGGAGTCTCGCTCTGTCGCCCAGGCTGGAGTGCAGTGGCCGGATCTCAGCTCACTGCCAGCTCCGCCTCCCGGGTTTACGCCATTCTCCTGCCTCAGCCTCCCAAGTAGCTGGGACTACAGGCACCCGCCACCTCGCCCAGCTAGCTTTTGTACTTTTAGTAGAGATGGGGTTTCACCGTGTTAGCCAGGATGGTCTCAATCTCCTGAGCTCATGATCTGCCCATCTCGGCTTCCCAAAGTGCTGGGATTACAGGCTTGAGCCACCGCGCCCGGCCATAATTAATAATTTAGCATTAGGGTTGGTGCAAAAGTTATTGCGGTGTTTGCCATCTATGAGCTGAAGCAGCATCGTTGGTCTGTAATACCCGAGGTTTGTTGCATCATGCCAAGGAAATTAAGGATGCAGACACACAAACAGTGAGGTTAAGAGTGGAGGTTTAATTGACAAAAGAAAAGGAAGAGTTCTCTCCTGCAAAGTGGGAGGGCCTCCCCATCAAGTGTTCTGATCCACAGCCAAGTGTGTAAGATTTTATAGATGAGCTTGAGGAGGTGGTGTCTGATTTACATAGGGCATGAGAGATTGGTGAGACCAGGTGAGCCATTTGCATAGCTGGCCACCCCACCCTAATCTTTTATTATGCAGATGACTCTCTACCTGGCCAGTGCCATGTTGCCTGTTCCTTTACTGCACTCGTGGTGACAAAGAAAAGAGAAGATGGAGCCTCCATGTTGAACGTGCCTGGCCGCCAGGTAGCCTTCTCCTATTGCAATGCACAGCCGCCGTCATCCACCCATGCAAGCTTCCAGCTTGCTTATCTGTGTTTACAGCTAGATTTTACAGGCTGCTCTTTGTTAGAAAAGAAATCATTTGGGGGCTGCTTTTTGTTACAAGGGAAGCCTTGCCAAGGACTCCCTAACTCTCACTCTCTGCCTAAATAATTTCTTTTTAGCTCCTGTATCATTGATAAAGAGTCAAGTCTGTTTTGGCACATTCAGTCCACTCCGTTGATCAGACATGTATTGACAGTATATATTGTGCAAGACAGCTGGGTGGGGATGGAAGAGATAAAAAAAATGGGCAGCTATTGTTGCAGCCTCAGCAAGTGAATAATCAATGGGAAGGGATAACTTAGGTCTACAAATAGATATAATTTAACCATATTTTGTCATCAGTGCTAAAATCTAGCTAAAGGCAGTAATAGTAGGCTCCCTTTTTGGTGACCGATGGATACTTGCCATTATCCTATTTTATTTATATTATGTCCATTAATACAACATGACAACTCCTGTATGATATTTTAGGAAACTGAGTGACAACAACAAAAAAATAAGTAATTTGCTCAAGGTCGGAGCTAAGAAGCCAAGGAGCCAGGTTTCAAATGCAGATTGCCAGATCCTTGCTCTGGGGCACACTTTGGACACACAAATGAAGGCTTAACTGTTTTTGGCACAGAAACAGAGTGTCTCCTAGAAATGGCATCTGAGCTGAGTCTTGAGGGGTACATTTGTTAATGATGGAGTGAGGAAAGGGAATAAAGTCATCAAAGACACAGAGATGGAAAAGTACAGAGATTGTTTAAGGACCTGAAAAGAAGTCTGATTTGGAAGCAGCAGGGTGAGAGTAAAGGGAGATGAAACAGAGAGGCTGAAGCCAGCTGGGAGTCACGTGACCGTGCAATGATGACAAGTCATGGGTTTCTAGAATTGTGGGAAGGCCCAGGGCAAATCACAGCTCTGTGGAGTGGTTTCCTCTGTAAAATAGAAATAGAATAAGATCATAAACTCACATTACAATTCTGGATCTATGCTTTCCTGTCCAGGATCATTTAGTCTCCCCTTCCCACTTCCTCCCTCTGTCCATGAGGGAAGCAAAATGTGTCCATTCTTCTGCCCACGCCCAGTCCTCCACTAACTCCTCCCCAAAGCAGAGCAAGTGGTTTCCTGGTTGGTGAGAACTTGAGAGTGTCACCGCATTGGGTTTTACCCATGGTCGGAATTCCTGAAATTCCTGAGTGGTTAAGGACAAACCCACGCAAGTCACTCTACTGCTGTTTCCTGTAAATGCAAGTCACTCTACTGCTGTTTCCTGTAAATGGTAAACTCTCTGCTTCTGGTCAAAGACCTTGGTGGACCCTGCTGACTTGCTGTAAGATCTTACTTTATTTTTGTTTTTTTTTTTTTGAGGCGGAGTTTCACTGTCTTGTCCAGGCCAGTGTGCAGTGGCACGATCTCGGCTCACTGCAACCTCCGCCTTCTGGGGTCAAGCAATTCTCATGCCTTAGTCTCCTGAGTAGCTGGGATTACAGGTGTGCACCACCACATCCGGCTACTTTTTGTATTTTTAGTAGAGACGGGATTTCACCTTGTTGGCCAGGCTGGTCTCAAACTCCTGACCTCAAGTGATCTGCCCACCTCAACCTCCCAAAATATTGGGATTACAGGCATGAGCCACCATGCCTGGCCTCCTTATATCCTT
The DNA here is from genome assembly GCF_001698545.2 of Rhinopithecus bieti. Classification (NCBI taxonomy): domain Eukaryota; kingdom Metazoa; phylum Chordata; class Mammalia; order Primates; family Cercopithecidae; genus Rhinopithecus; species Rhinopithecus bieti. The sequence goes on from NW_016811703.1 coordinate 235,766, forward strand.
TTTGATGTGTTTTGGAGCATAGGTGGACTCCCTGATAATCTTAGAGTCAGGCACAGGGACTTAGGCTTCCTTACTTCAACTTTATTCTCCAAATTCCTCTTGCTAGAGAGTGTTGCATTGGGATGATTGAGTCCTCGCCTAGCTCTTAATAAAGTGATATCTTGTTTTCCCATTGGCAGTTGTTCTTTGTGTGTATAGATTTCTTGGTTAGAAAATTCTAGGTTAGGGAAGAGGAGAAAGGGAAGGAACAGGAGCAGATAGGGGAGAAAGAGGAGGAGGTAGGAGCAGGAAGAGCAAAGGAAGAAGAAGGAAGGGGAGGGAAGACAGGATACTCACTCCCCAGCCCAGTAAAGGCAGATGCTTGAGAGGCTGATGTCTGTGGGTGTTTGTGGGGAAGACTGGTAAAACTTCCTGGCTTCATATTTTTTTAGCTTCATTTTCAAAAGAAGGAAAAATTTCCCAAATTCGATTTAATTCTACAATTATGGGGCACTCACTACATACAAGAAACTGTTCTAGAAGTTGGGAGTAGGTTGGACATAGATAGGAAAGAGATAAAATAGGGAGTTTCTTAAGAAACTAAAGCACAAAATAGTTTGTCATTGAAGTTAAGTAGAAGAATTCACGTCTTCCAATTTACTGCAAACTCTACAAAATATCAAATGACAAACTGACTCATGAGAGCTCTTAGAAGTGAGAACTGGGTGTCTTCCAGGGGGTTATATAAGACAATAGCATTTATAAAATGAGCTTCTTTTGTAGTTTTTCTTGATTCTGGAAACTTCAGTTACCCTTCTCACTTCTGCTAACTTTTAAAAATCATGCAGAGGTGTGACCCAACAAGTGCCTGTTTGAGCCAAGGGAGGTCACTCCTGAAGCCACTGTCCTACAGGTCTGCTCTTTTTTCAAATCTCTTCACAGATAACAGAAAGCAAATGTTCAAAATAATTATAAACAGAGGAACAAGTATGAGATTTCCAGAAGCAAACACTTTTTAAATTAGATCTGAGAAAACACTATTTCAATAGTTAAGATTTATCTCCATCTAGGAACATTAATCCTTAAAACAGCCTGCCTCTGATAAAGCTTTTCTTTCTCACTGAAAAAGAGAACATGCAATGTTCTTTCTCACGGTTCAGTAGCGTTTTTGCCTCCTTCTGGGTATACTATGCTGTAGGATATAAATGTCATTCTTTTTATTACAGAAAATATTTCTAAACTTCTACAGGCATATTCTTAATATTTTTTTCTGGTTTGAATGTTTTCTATGGTAATTACGAGATTAATTTGTTGTTTTCCAAGTAGCTCTGGTGTTCTGTTGACTCTAGCCCAAATTAATTATCCCAAGAAGAAACTAAAACCAAAGCATTTTGATAAGATAACTTTGAGAGTCACACGCAAGACCGTGGACAATAAAGTTTGGAGAAGGCAAAGGCAGATTTGCTGATTTCACTGCTGAGTTTAGTTTTTGGTTTTTGTTTTGTTTTGTTTTGAGACAGGGTCTCACTCCTGTCACCAAGGCTGGGGCTCAATGGCACAGTCACAGCTCACTGCAGCCTCAACCTCCTGGGCTCAAGCAGTCTTCCCACCTCAGCCTCCCGAGTAGCTGGGTCCACAGGAGTGCACCACCATGCCTGGCTCATTTTTTATGGTTTTAGTAGAGGTGGGGTTTTGCCATGTTAACTGGGGTGGTCCCAAACTCCTGGGCTCAAACTCGCTTTGGGCCTTGGCCTACCAAAGTCCTGGGATTACAGGCATGAGCCACCACAGCTGGCATACTGCTAAGTTTTTGACAGTGGACTTCAAGATACACCCATCCACACTTTTTTTCCCCATTTTTTAACTCCTCTCAGAAGCCAAATCTCCTAGCAAATAAGAAAAAACAAGGTGGCCGGGCGCGCTGGCTCAAGCCTGTAATCCCAGCACTTTGGGAGGCCGAGACGGGCGGATCACGAGGTCAGGAGATCGAGACCATCCTGGCTAACACGGTGAAACCCCGTCTCTACTAAAAAATGCAAAAAAACTAGCCGGGCGAGGTGGCGGGCGCCTGTAGTCCCAGCTACTCGGGAGGCTGAGGCAGGAGAATGGCGTAAACCCGGGAGGCGGAGCTTGCAGTGAGCTGAGATCTGGCCACTGCACCCCAGCCTGGGAGACAGAGCGAGACTCTGCCTCAAAAAAAAAAAAAAAAGAAAAAGAAAAAACAAGGTAAACACTTAAGTGCAACTGCCACAACTTTTGAACACTGTGTGGGGAAACACAGTAGACACAGAAAGGGAGCAAATGGATTCTAGTGGAAGAGCATCGAGATATGTGAGTTTTTCCAAATCATGCCTTTACTGGTTTGCATGGCGGAGATAATCAGTGACATGGTACCCTGTGCTGCCGGAAGAATATGGCTTTTTGTACTCACAACCCCCCCCCAATCAGAGGAGCAAATACAGAGGGACTCTTGCAGTTTTCCTGGGTGCAAATGATGGCACCAAAGACATAGTAGGATCTGGTTCTTACAGCGGTAGTAAACACTGAAGTGGAAAAGAGGGCCTGGCGTGGTGGCTCACACTTGTTCTCACAGCACTTTGGAGAAGGCTGAGACAGGAGGACCACTTGAGGCCAGGAGTTTGACACCAGCCTGGGCAACATAGTGAGACCCCATTGTCATGCGCGTCCATGTGAAGAGACCACCAAACAGACTTTGTGTGAGCAATAAAGCTTTTTAATCACCTGGGTGCAGGCAGGCTGAGTCCGAAAAGAGAGTCAGCAAAGGGAGATAAGGGTGGGGCCGTTTTATAAGATTTGGGTAGGTAAAGGAAAATTACAGTCAAAGGGGGATTGTTCTCTGGCTGGCAGGAGTGGGGGTCACAAGGTGCTCAGTGGGGGAGCTTTTTGAGCCAGGATAAGCCAGGAAAAGGAATTTCACAAGATAATGTCATCGCTTAAGGCAAGGACCGGTCATTTACACTTATTTTGTGGTGGAATGTCATCAGTTAAGGCGGGACAGGGCATTTGCACTTCTTTTGTGATTCTTCAGTTACTTCAGGCCATCTGGGTGTATACCTGCAAGTCACAGGGGATGCGGTGGCTTGGATTGGGCTCAGAGGCCTGACACCCATCCCTACAAAAAAATTTCTCAAAAAAAGTAGCTGGGAGTGCACACAGTGGCTCAAGCCTGTAATCCCAGCACTTTGAGAGGCCAAGGTGGGCATATCACTTGAGGTCAGGAGTTTGAGACCAGCCTGGGCAACATGTCAAAATCCTGTCTCTACTAAAAATAAAAAAATTAGCCAGGTGTGGTGGCGCACACCTGTAGTCCCAGCTACTCAGGAGCCTGAGTCAGGAGAATTGCTTGAACCTGAGAAGTGGAGGTTGCAGTGAACTGAGAGAGCACCACCCCACTCCAGCCTGGGTGACATACTGAGACACCATCTCAAAAAAAAAAAAGAAAAAAAGCCAGGCATGGTGGTATATGCCTGTAGTTCTAATTATGGGAGGATTGCTTGAGCCCGGGAGTTCAAGATTACAGTGAGCTATGATTGCATCAGTGTACTTTAGCCTGGGTGACAGAGCAAGACTCTGTCCCTAAAAAATGCATAAATAAAAATGAATAAAATGAGAATAATAAAAAATATTAAATGGAAAAGAGAATCATCTTCCACTGCTATCAGAGAACACCTATGGTTCAGAGTGTGTCTGTGCCAATTGGGGTGACGAAAATCTCTGGTTAACTCTGATTATGCCTTTAGGTAGAGAAAGAGAAGCTTGAGAGAATAAGGTTACTATCCTTGCTACCTTCCAAGGTACCATGGCCCAAGTCCATATCTATCCATGGCAAGTAAGGGCTCTGGCACCCTGATCTTTTTCAGCAGCCCCCAGGGAGAGATATGATTCATGATGATTCCCGCAGGGCCACTCTTTCTACTAAGATTGCACACCAAGTGGCCTCACCTTCTTTAAAGACTGAACTGAGCTTTTTCTTGCTCCGAGTCCTCACGCCTACCAGCTGGCACCTCATTGTTCCTAAGGGAACTCTAAGGACTCTGAGCGAGCTGCTCTCTTGCTCAGCAATGAGTCCGTCATGCATTGAGCTCACGTGCCGCTGCATACTGAGCCCATCCTTGACTTTCTTCTTGACGCCCTAGCTCTTCAGTGGCCTGGCTCCTATATTGTCCTCCCAGAGACTTTCTTGTTCTACGCTGCAGTCTCCTTCGTGGCTGGATGGTTCTGTTGTTGACTTCTTTCCTTGCAGTGACCCCTATCCTGTCAGTGCTCAACTGCCCACCTATAAGGGCTCTTTATGAATGTCTGGCCCACTTTTAGTTTGCCAAATACTGTGAACTTTTACTTTGTATATTGCCTGGTTTTCTTCTGAGGGCTAACTCTTCATTTCTAAGCACTCCCTTTAAACTGATATCTCTGGGTACCAATTGTTCCTAAAATAGCTGGCCCTTGACCCTCCTTGCTTGTTCAAAAGCATAGCCTTCTATAGTGCTGTGGGTCTAATTGGATACTTAGTCTTTTCTTGTTTCACTTTGGCTCATTTTACAGCCTCTAAAGTCTGGTTTGAGAGGACTAAATCCAATAACTGAAATGAGCACTTAAAACTGATTAATTGGGGGTCTGTCTACAACTGTGTTGTCACATATATCATACTCTTCTGCTTTCTCTAAAATTAACATTGCTTCTCATGAATTTATTCAAATACATAAACATTTGTTTATGTTTGATTTTCATAAGTCTTACATTTTCAAGCAGTTGGTATTTTTTTAATAATGACACCGGCAGATAAAGCTTGAGACCATCCTTGAACTAATAAGTTAATTATTAGCTTACAACTGAGCTCTCTGTAGGATTCTTATTCTTTAATTTGCTAATGGCCTATCATAAGAACATAGGATTTGAACTGAGTCATACCGGGATTAATCCGTATCAGTGTTCAGCTATCAATAGTTACCTCAAATAACATGCAGTGAGAAGATGCAACTGTTCTTCCTAATATACTTTAAAAATAATTATATCTCAGAATGCTAGTAGCAATTGATGCCTCTATTAGTCATAAGTTAGTCCTTACCTTTTATTATTCTATTTGTGTTTCCTAAGAAAACTACTTCTGCTGTAGACAATAGTCACTCTCTTCTGTTGTATCAAATAAAGAGAAATAGGTACAGAGAATGACGGAGAAAAAATTGTATTCTTTATGCTAATAAAATGTAATAAATGTATGGCTTGATCTAGAAAAGCAGACATAGATAAAATTTTAAGTATTTTATCTGTTTGGTAGTTTTGGTATGATGTAGCGGAAAAAATATAGACTTCAAAGTCAGACAGGTCTAGGTTTAAATTCCAGCTCTGTCCTGTACTATCTTCATGACCTCTCTGAATTTCAACTTCATTGTGTAAAAAAATTCATATTTATCTTGAAGGCCTGTTGTTAGAATTAAAAGTAATAATAAGGCCGGGCACAGTGACTCATACCTGTAATTCCAGCACTTTAGAAGGCCAAAGCAGTGGATTACTTGAGCCCTGAGCCCAGGAGTTCAAGACCAGCCTGGACAACACAGGGAGACTCTTGTCTCTAAAAAAAAAAAAAATTAGAGTTTTGTTTTGTTTTGGCAATATGTAGACAAAACTGTCATCGGGAACATGGTCCCAACCTGTACTCTCTGGTGGCCACTAGCCACCTGGGGTTATTTATATTTACACATTTACATTAAAAAACTCAGCTCCTCACTTGTACTAGCCACAGTTTGTACACTCAATAGCCACACGTGGCCAGTGGTTACCATATTGGATAGAGTGGATGGAAGTCATTTCCATCATTGCAGACCACCATTCTGTTGGGCAATGCAGTTCTAGACCTGGAGATTCTTTATAGGCTTTACTGCTAATGTCACAAAGGTCATAAAATGTCTAGGATCAGGCAGCCCTTCCGGGTGCTGGGAATGAGACAATGTCTATTTCTGGGTCCCTTTCCCCACCAAGTCAATTGTCTTCCCAGTCCCTGCCTCTTTACCTCATTTTACAAAACACCAAGATAAATTTTCCATTCCTAAGCCATCTGCTAGTAACCTGTCTTGTTTCAAGGTATCTGTTCATTAAGCCCAGTTGAGATAGCCTTTGGGAGTATGATATAAAACCCTTTATGGGAATAACCGAGTTTCAAATTCAAAGTAATGACTGAGATGCCTCTCCTTATGGAATGTCAGGGGGAAAACTGGGGGTGAGGATTGCTATGTACTGAATGTTTGTGTCCTTCTAAAATTCATATGTTGAAACCTGAACTCCAGGGAGATAGTATTAAGAGGTAGAGCCTTTGGGGGTGATTCAGTCATGAGGGCTCTGCCCTCATGAATGGGATTAGTGTCCTTATAAAAGAAGCCCAAGGGAGCTTTTCTGCCCCCTCTGCCATGTGAGGACACACAGAAGGCACCGTCCATGTGGAATGGGCCCTCACTGGATAGTGAATCTACTGGTGCCTTGACCATGGACTTCCCAGTCTCCAGACCTGTGAGCAATAAAATTCTGTTGTTTATAAATGACCCAGTCTAAGGTGTTTTGTGGGGTTTTTTTGTTTTGTTTTGTTTTGTTTTGTTTTGTTTTTGAGATGGAGTCTCACTCTGTCACCCAGGCTGGAGTGCAATGGCGTGATCTCAGCTCACTGCAACCTCCGCCTCCTGGGTTTAAGCAATTCTCCTGCCTCAGTCTCCCGAGTAACTGAGATTACAGGCATCTCCTACCATGTCTGGCTAATTTTGTATTTTTAGTAGAGACAGGGTTTCACTGTGTTGGTCAGGCTGGTCTCGAACCCTTGACCTCAGGTGATCCACCTACCTCGGCCTCCCAAAGTGCTGGGATTACAGGCGTGAGCTACCATGCCTGGCCAAGTGTTTTGTTATAGCAGCCTTAACAAACTAAGACAGGGATCTGCCTAGTATTGGGGTGGCTATCCAGTTCCCTTAATGTCTGTGGCTAGTTCTGTTCTGGCTAACTGACTGGCTAGGTTAAAACAAAATATTTCTTAGAAGGATCATATTTTTGGAGATAGACAAACATGGCAGTTATATTAAAGTAGTATATTGTTTGGGGAGTTTTTGTTTATTTATTCAGCTTGTACAATGCTAGTTCAGTCCTCATACTAGTAGTGAATGATTAAACAATGAAACCTTGAGGTTCCGCTGCTTGGTAAAGCATTTAATGATGTTTGACTTGAGTGTCAGTCAAACATCAGGTGTTAATTGACTTACAGAAGTTAAAGGGTCATAATCTGCTCAGATCCCATCAGGAAATTACTCTTTCTGACTGAAGTTGCTAAGTTTAAATGCTTCTATTGCCATAATAGGGCAGAAGTTTGAGTCAGAGAGAGAAATCCAAGGTCACCTAATAGAAGAGACTTTCCCATTGTGTGGCATGCATTTCAGAGGGATCCTTTGAGGAAATCAACCCCTATAAATACCCCTGGCAAAGACTGTATCTAAAACCAGCACCTTGAACATTTATAACACAACAGATGGTTTTCTGCACTTAATACATAAGAGTGGCAATCTTAGTATAAAACAGCCTGAGACCAGAATTGCACAGAAGACACATAAAAAAGATCAATATAACTTGGATATGAGAGTTCTGATCAGACTAGAACAGAAACAATTCTATTTGTCACCCCGAAGGGAGAAAGTTAACAAGTCAACATTCATTAGAAGGGAAGGATTATAAATTGGTGATGATGCCAGTGATACTGCATTGGGATGGACCCTTCAACCAAGGAGATCAAGAGAGCCAGAGCTCTAGATCAGCAATCTTGGTTCTTGTGATAGCAAAGAATTGCAAAATAACACCAAAATGCAAGCTCAAAGCAAAGTTCATTGAAGCACAATAATGCACTCTCAGAGGGAGAGTGGGCTGATCCCTGCCAAGTGAAATCAGCCCCATATTTTTTTTTTATTTTTTAATTTACTTTTATTTTTATTTATTTTTTATTTTTTATTATTTTGTGTGTGTGTGTGAGACAGAGTCTCGCTCTGTTGACTGGGCTGGAGTGCAGTGGCACGATCTTGGCTCGCTGCAAGCTCCACCTCCCGGGTTCACGCCATTCTCCTGCCTCAGCCTGCCGAGAAGCTGGGACTACAGGCGCCCCCCACCACGCCCGGCTAATTTTTTTATACTTTTAGTAGAGACGGGGTTTCACCGTGTTAGCCAGGATGGTCTCCATCTCCTGACCTTGTGATCCACCCACATCAGCCTCCCAAAGTGCTGGGATTACAGGCCTGAGCCACCGCAAATCAGCCCCTTTTTACAGAGCTCAGCTGCTTTTACGGAGTTTATGGGGAGGAGTCGAGGCTTGGGCTGTGTTTGACTGACAGGATGGTGTCATTTAATTGGCAGTTTATGGTTATATCACTGAAGTTAAACTGTGCATTTTTTTTTTTTTTTTTACCCATAATTCATTTAGGAAATCTCACTCGGGGGCAAACACACATGTAAATTTTATTGTAATGACTGTATAGTCAGGGTGAAGTTACCTGGTTACAGCCTAGATGGACTGGGCATTCATGACTTTAAGGGATCTTTATCTGTGCCCAGTTCTTCTTCCTCCAGGATGTGCTGGCCACAGACTTTACCACAGATTCCATCCATTAGGGTAGAGTTAGGGTGGTCTTGGGAGCTGAACATAGGTGGATCAGGGCCTGTCTTAGTGACAGCCCTTCTGCTGTCCTCTCTCACCCCTTCCCAGCTGCACCTAACAATATCTAACCACCTAACAATATTAGAATTCTTAACTGTATATTAAAGATTGCTCAATTAAATTATTAATTGAATTTTATGATTAAATGTACATAGCTCATGATCTATAGTGTGAATTAGTCTTTTTTCAATTAATTATTTGTTTGTTTATTTATTTTTTTGAGACGGAGTCTTACTCTGTCACTCAGGCTGGAGTGCAGTGGCCTGATCTGGGCTCACTGCAACCTCCGTCTCCCAGGTTCACGCCATTCTCCTGCCTCAGCCTCCAGAGTAGCTGGGACTATAGGTGCCTGCCACCACGCCCGGCTAATTTTTTGTATTTTTAGTAGAGACGGGGTTTCACCGTGTTAGCCAGGATGGTCTTGATCTCCTGACCTCATGATCTGACCGCCTCAGCCTCCCAAAGTGCTGGGATTACAGGCGTGAGCCACCGCGCCCGGCCTTATTTGTTTCTTTAAATCCTAGTTAACAGTTACATCATATTCAAAGATAAATAGATGTCCTATTCATCATTTTTATTTATAGACAGATATTTGGATTGGCTAGACTGAAGTGATACTTGGATTTGAGATTGTGTGCCCTGAATTGCAATGGAAATGGGCACTGTCCCAAATGTATCTTAGTAGGGCTCATTGCTGTTTCACCAGCAAATACAATGAATAAGCTGTTGGAGAGAATACAAAGATGTGATACACCTCCAGAAGTTAGCAGTCTAGAGGAGGGGACTTACATAGAAAGACTTGCCTACAATAAAATTATTCCAGTTTTCTATAAGGACAGTAGCTGCTATTCTAAAGCAAATCTATTTTGTTAAGCAGCTAATTCACAAAAAGCCATTTCAGCAAAATCAATTCACTGTGATCCACTGTTACATTACTGAGGGTTTTCTTTTATTTTAGTTTCTCCTCAGCATCACAGAATCATCTCATCATGAATTTCTAAGCTCAGCTCAGTTGGATGTGAATTTCAAGTGGTTCAGTTGGTTTTAAATTTCAGACCCTAGAAAACGTTTCTTAAGGTACAATGGTGATGGGAGCAGCAGCCCATCTAGAGTGGCCACTGCCGTGACACCGACTGTAGTGGGGAGGCACTGCCAGGGCAGGGCTGCACACTCCAGGGAGCCAGCGGGAACCTCCTGGGCACAGCTGCAGCTGCCCAAGCTCTGGCTGTAAACCTGGGCATCTCTGCACTCTTGGGGGCCTGGGAAGGCCCACCAAGCCCTGTAGTCTCAGGGGTGTCTGCTCCCGCAGCCTGGCCTTTCCCTGCTCCTGGCACCCACTCCAATTTTGAAGCAAGGTTGGGGCCAAGCTTGGGGGCTGTTGCAGCCTGGCCATGTGTGCGCACACTCAGGACAGCGCTGACATGCCAGTCCCCTGCCACCTCGGCCCCCTCTGAACTTTGGTTACCAACGAGCACAGGAGAGAGGCCAAGGGAGGCTGAGGGCAGTTTGGGGCTGGCCTGCAGGTGCCCCTTGACATGAGCAGCCTGGGCATCCTGAATGGTAGCAGGAGGCAGAGAGGCTTCTGGGCAGAAGGAGGTGGGTCGCCAGTGAAGCCCCACCTTCAAGCTAGGGAGGACCTGAAGCCTGGGGGCCAGTCTGCCGGTCCCATGGACCGGAGTGGGAACTTGTGGTGCTTTCTCCGGGCCCTCCCATGGCTGCCCATAGACCAGTCAACACGCACTTCCTCCCCTCTAAAGACCATAAAAACCCCAGACTCAGCCAGACTTGGGAAGATGATGGGACAACCAACTGCAGAGAGGAGCTACCCAATGTTGGTCTCCTTGAGTTGTTTTGTCACTCAGTAAAGCTCTTCTCCACCTTTCTCACCCTCCACTTGTTCACGTACCTCATTTTTCCTCGATGCAAGACAAGAACTTGGAACCCTCCGAATGGCAAGGCTAAAAGAGCTGTAACACAAACAGGGCTAAAACACGCCCCTTGCTTATTGTGGGTGACAAAGAGAGAAGAGAGGAGAGAAGAGCTGTGACCCTTCAGGGAGTCCGGACCTAAGAGCTCCCCACACCAGGACTGTGACACCTCTTTTGGGGCTCTGGAGTTCCTGCTGTCTCCAAGCTTCTGGGTGCCACCATGTTCCCCAGTGTCAGCTGTGGAAGCTGCTTGTGGTACACCTGGTCCAGCTATAGCCTTGCAGGGAGCCAGTGCCCATGCTAGCACCTGGAGCTGCCTGCCCCACTGCAGCTGGTGTGCCTGGCTGTGCGCAGTGGCCAGACCCCTTGCTTGCTCACACACCCCTTGCCGCTGCACACCTGGCTCGCCCTTGGTAGGCCTGGGGGATCCAGGCTGGTACCACGAGCTGAATGCAGCCTGTCAGGCCAAGTGGTGGAATGAGCCCAGAGGGCCCCAAGCAAAACTCAGGCAAAGGCACCACTGGCCACAGAGGTTTCCAGCTGGCAAAGCGACACCCCAAGGATCCTGTAATGGTGGGACAGGATGAGCCCAACTTCACTGCAACTTACTCTCTTCTTTATTTTTGAGAATTTATGTCCTATCCCAGTTCTTTCCTGTGCATTTTCTTCCACTTCTCAAAGCGAAACACTAAAAGATCTGTTTTAAGGTATCTGTCTGTCAGTATTCTTTGGGCCGATTGGTTAGTCAATTATTCAGTGAACTGGCTTTTAGCAAATGGGTGATCCAGTGAGATGGCCATTGGTAAAATGATGACTTAGGGAATCGAATAGAGTCAGTTTCACTTGTTTCTCGTCTTGAAAGTGATGTATGGGCCATCACCAAGAATAATATAGATCAACCATGACTTGTTCATGCCAGCACATTGATTTCCCCATGCCCTGTTTCCTAAGTGTCAATCTCATACCAACTTCATGATTTTTGCAGTATCCTCATAGTACCTATACTATTATGTATTTAATATTTGTCTTGAATCTGACACACCTGTAAGTTTTCATTCATTATTTTAAAGGGAACTTTCATACTGAAAACTGCCAGACTACGCCACTCCAAAATCTGCCAGTGTGACATGAGGATTATTTTGAGCTGTAGACACTTGAAAAAAATAGTAGGTATGAGAAGGACCCTCTGATCTTCCCTTTTTCTTCCTAAAGGAAGGCATAAATCCCCATATGGAAGATGTCCTTCGTATACCACAAAGAAAGTAACACTCTTATCCCTAGAAATGGGGAGTGAAAATTCAGACCAATCTGTGGAAACTTTCTTAAACTAATCCTTATCTTCCTAGTTACTTTTCCACCATAACTGACCCAGCCCAAGCCCCTTCCATTTGTCACACTTTAATAATTTACTCCTGTTTGTCCAATTCAATATATGTGTTCTACCCCAATTGTTTGTTTGGGTCTTATGAGGGCTTCTGTGTCATGGAAAACTTATATTAAATGAATGTATATGCATTTCTCCTGTTAATCTGTCTTTGGTCAATTAAATCCTCAAGCCTAGCCAAAAACCCTGAAGGCAGAGATACAATTTCGCCTCTCCTTCAGTATTGAGCAAAATATTTGTGCATTCATAAGTTTGACATGCCAGTTATATATATATATATATAATTTTTATTTATTTATTTATTTATTTGAGACGGAGTCTCACTCTGTCGCCCAGACTGGAGTGCAGTGGCGCGATCTCGGCTCGCTGCAAGTTCTGACTCCCAGGTTCACGCCATCCTCCTGCCTCGGCCTCCCGAGTAGCTGGTGGGGGGGGCCTGCCACCACGCCCAGCTAATTTTTTGTATTTTTAGTAGAGACAGGGTTTCATGGTGTTAGCCAGGATGCTCTCGATCTCCTGACCTTGTGATCTGCCTGCCTCGGCCTCCCAAAGTGCTGGGATTACAGGCATGACCCACCACGCCCGGCTGCCAGTTACATATTTTTAAGTGCACATAAAAAATATTTAACTATTTGGATAAAAAATGTTCATCTTTGAACTATATGAACTCATCTCCCATGTGAATATACACTGGGAAAACAGCTGGAATAAAGAAATAAAGAATATGATCACATAACACCTTGCATAGCAGCTGTCTGCCCCACAGTAGTATTTCTCGGACCAGTAGTTCTTGACCACAGCTGCACCCTGCCTCCTCCCCAGGCCAAGTGAATAAGGATCCCTGGGAGAGTGGGACCCAGACATGAGATTTATAAAAGCTTCCAGTTGATTCTAATTGCGGCCAGAGTTGAGAATCACTGTGCTAAACCATATCATTCTGGTAAATTCCGTCAAGGCATGAACCCAGACAGCTTGTTTAATACTCTATCCCCTGCCTTTAGAACAATAGCTGCCCAAGTCAGTGTTGAGCTAATTTATATTATAGACAGGCAAACAGGACCCAGTATCTCCATCTGGAGAGCAAAATGATCACTTATAATTCTGCATTAAGGTGGAGATACACTGCTAAGACAAAGAATAAGAGAGCTGTCCTAGAAGGCTGTGCTCTGAATGAAGAGGTGAGGAGTTTCCTTCAATTGTATCTTTTGATTTTTTTTTATGTTTCCTCTTTGCTACTCTTCACTTTTGTGGTCCAAACAGGATCTTTGAGACCTAACCTCTGTTTCAAATTTTCTCTTTGTCCTGAAGCATAGTGGCTTAACTTTTCGCTGCCTCAATTCCCTCATTAAAAAAAAGAAAAATCAAATCACTGAGCCAGTTAGTAGATGTGTTAGCTATGCTGGAGTTATGGTCTACAAAAGGCCTGGTGAACAATAGCTTGCTTTAAAAGCGTATCCAGGGCCGGGCGCGGTGGCTCACGCCTGTAAGCCCAGCACTTTGGGAGGCCGAAGCGGGTGGATCACGAGGTCAGGAGATCCAGACCATCCTGGCTAACACGGTGAAACCCTGTCTCTACTAAAAATACAAAAAATTTAGCCGGGCCTCGTGGTGGGCGCCTGTACTCCCAGCTACTCGGGAGGCTGAGGCAGGAGAATGGCGTGAACCCAGGAGTCGGAGCTTGCAGTGAGCTGAGATCGTGCCACTGCACTCCAGCCTGAGCAACAGAGCGAGACTCCGTCTCAAAAAAAGTGCATGTATATGTTTTCAGGAAAGATTCAGAAAATAGCGTTCACAATAGAGAAACTCTCCCTCCCTTTCCCCTACACAACCTAGGCTAAGCATACTTGGAGGAACACAATGTGAGCTTTCACTGTGTTGGCAAGAATGTTTATAAATGTAAATGTGTGTGTTTACCCAAGTAATTTAAAAATAACCGAAGTGAACTAAGTAAGTGCATGCCATGCTTACCAAGATTATTAGGAAGCAAAGGTCCTTAAATATCTGAATTAGCTCTGACACTGATTCGGGAAAGAACTGGCTCACAAGTCTTGCATAAGACTTATGTAAGAGCTTCTATGTGGTGCCCGAACTATTCCAGTTATCTACAGCATGAGGAAAAAAGCAAAGTATGCTACATTGTTGATACTTGCTCAGTTCTTTCAATTTCAACAGCTTCCTTGCTTAGAGAAGTAAAGCATCTCTGATTTTTTTTTTTTTAAATGCTTAAGTATTCTAGTGTTTGCTACACACAGGTAGAAGTAAACTAAAAGAACAAAGCTATGGTATAGGTAGTAAGTAATTTAGAAATTAGGTAGAGATTTAAATTTGTTCATATATAGACAGTAACAAGAGTTGTCATTGTGATAAAACTTGAAATTCCAAGGCCACATTCTGCACGTAGGTATTACAGATTTTCCCACATCTTAGAAAATAGCTTCTCAACATTTAGATCACAATTCATCATCTTAATCATTATATTCTGAAAGTGATTTTTGTCAAATCTGATTTCCAGATATTTTGACCAAAATAGTAATGATGATCGTACATGACTCAGATAGCCTGGTCTCTACCATAAGCTTCTCATTTAAAATACACACACACACACACACACACACACACACATAGATGTAGAGATATATAGATATTCCTCATGGGGCTATTTGATACAGAGAAAAGAAGAATTTTAGAGTCAAACCATTCAATATAAGTACAAATACCAGTACCATCACTTACTTGCTGTAAGACTGAAGAAAATTAATTACTCTGAGCTTATTTTATCTATTGTAAGATGGGAATAATAATATGTACCTCTTAGGGCGGTTGTGAGGATTTAGATTTAAATAATCAGCGTGTGTTAAGTGCTTACTATGTAACAAGCATGTTCTCAGCACTTTAAAAAATTATTGAATCCTTATATCAAAAAGTAGGTATTATTGTTACCGGGGATCCTGAGTTGGGATGGGCCCTTCAACCAAGGAGATCAACAGAGCCAGAGCTCTAGGTCAGCAGTCTCGGTTCTTGTGATAGTGAGCGAAGAAATGCAAACTAACACCAAAATGCAAGCTCAAAAAAAGGCTTATTGAAGCACAGTTGCACACTCTCAAAGGGAGGGCGGGCTGATCTCTGGGAAGTGAAATCGGCTCCTCTTGACAGAGCTCAGTGCTTTTCTGGGGTTTGTGGGGAGGAGTTGAGCCTGGGCTGTGTTTGAGTGACAAGATGATGTTATTCGATTGGCATTTATAGTTGTATCATTGAAATTAAACCAGGCATGTTTTTACCCATAATTCATAATTCATTAAGGAAAGCCCACTCAGGGGGGCAAAATCACATGTAAATTTTATTATAATAACTGCATAATGAGGCGGGAGTTACCCGGGTTTATGGCCTAGACGGACTGGGCATGCTCCTCGTTAGGGGATTTTTATCTGCGCTCAGTTCTTTCTCCAGGGTGTGCTGGCCACAGACTTTACCACAAGCTCCATCCATCAGGGTGGAGTTATGGTGGTCTCGGGGGCTGAACGTGGGTGAGTCAAGGACCTGTCTTAGTGACAGCACTTCTGCTCTCTTTTCTCACCCCCTGACGGAGCCTGGGAGTCACACTGTCAGCTGCCCTGGTTCTCGGGGATTTATCTTCAGACTGCATTACACCACCAGCTTTCCTGTTCTCCAGCTTGCAGACAGCAGACCATGAGACTTCTCAGCCTCTGTAATTATGTGAATCGATTCTCATAATAAATCTCCTCTTATAGATCTCTTATTGTTTATGTCTCTCTGGAGAACTCTGACTAAAACAGATGACACCAGTGTCAACCTGTACGTTAAGTATATGTAAAGGTTACTTCCCATCTTGTTTTTAGATGAAAAATAAACATAAATCAGTGTTCTCCAGTGAATCTTCTCATGTACACCCAGAGGAGTGTGTACTCCACTTTGAACACAACCACCATAAGGCAAAATTAAAGTTAGAGAACGTTAAAACTAAAGCTCCTCCAAACCCATTATTTTAAGACTTAGCATGGATAAAGTCAGCATCCTTGAACGTTTTTTACAGAATTGTTTATTCTTCCTCCTCAACAAACTCTTTCTGGAAATTACAATTTAATACAATATTTGTTCAGCTATTGTTCTCTTCCGATGCCATCAGATAGTTTTGTAGCACAGATTACAGAGCTGTTAGGTGCATGCAAAACTAATTGCAGTTTTTGCCATTACATTTGCACCCACCTAATAGCTTATCCCATCCTGGAGTTTGTGGCAGGCTCATGATGGATGGACCTCTTCTAGCATAAAATAGCAATACATTTCAGTTTGTTAAGCACCATCACTGAGGCAGACCTGTGGTCCCCCAGGGAGATTAGGATGTGCATCTACAAAGATGGTACGGTCAGGCCGGGCGCGGTGGCTCACGCCTGTAGTCCTAGCTCTTTGAGAGGCGGAGTGGGGAGGGCAGATCATGAGGTCAAGAGTTTGAGACCATCCTGGTCAACATGGTGAAACCCCGTCTCTACTAAAAATATAAAAATTAGCTGGGAGTAGTGGTGCACGCCTGTAGTCCCAGCTGCTTGGGAGCTGAGGCAGGAGAATCGCTTGAACCCGGGAGGCGGAGGTTGCAGTGAGCCAAGATGGTGCCATTGCACTCCAGCCTGGTGACAGAGCGAGACTCCGTCTCCAAAACAACAAAAAAAGGAGGTACAGTTACAGGTCAGATCTGGTTTCATATGCAAAGACCAGTTAGCTCATTTCATATTTAGAAATGATGTGATTAAGATATTTAGATATGATTAAGATTAGTTTAAATATAGTTTACAATAAGAATAGAAACATTAAAAATCGCTGTCGTGCTTATGCAAAAGTTACTAACTGTACAAGCATTTTATTTTATGGCTTTAGAAACAGTGGATTTAAAAAAAATGAGATAAGAGAGGATGTCAATTTGAGGACTGCACTAAAGTTCTGCTAGAAATAATGAGCCCCTTCTTTTCCCCTTACCACCATGGATACAGTTCATAGCTGAAGAGAATATCAGAACGGCTATCCATGAATACAAGACACAATCTAATGTTAGCCATTTACTCTGATTTTTCTTGAGACGTGTGTATTAATAAAAATAGAGAACAGAGAGGGATTCAATGATCCTTTAATATATGAATGATGCAACTCTAAGACTTGAAGTTGTGACTGTAGCTGGATATTTAATTTTTGATTTTAGAATATCAGTCAACCGGGTTCCCTACTTTGTGCCAAGTAGTGCCTGTCACCTGGGGAACTTGAGTGCGGAAACACCAATGCCACTTTTCTTTAGTTCTTTAGAACTTTTCTGCGCACATGCAAAGCAAATCATCTTGCAGCTCTTGGAAATTAAGCCCTTTGTTAAATTCATCAGCTAGCAACATATTCCCTCCATTATGTAAATTTTGTGGTTGAGAAGGGTAGGAAAATAATAAACATGCTAAGTTCTCTTAGTAACTGAAGGGATGGATTATCTCCTGGTTAGGACTGAGTTTCTATTCTCCAGTCAAGCATGGAATGGCACTGGTATCGAAAACATACAAAGAAGTTGAAGGAATGATACAGAGAATACTTGTATATCCATGTTACAGACTAAATATCATTAATATTTTGCCATCTTTGCTTTATCGTTCTATGTATAATGCTACACACACACATACACATGCACACACACACACACACACTTTTTTCAGTATACATTGATGCTCCTTGAAAAACTGATTATTTCACTGATGGTGGCTAAACCATGATTTAAAAAATTCTGTCATTTCTTCAATACATATTAACTGTCATTCTTCTGAAAAGAAAATATTTATTTTGCTCAGTGATATGGTTTGGCTCTATGTCCCCACCCAAATCTCACACTGAAATGTAATCCCTAATGTTGGAGGTGGGGCCTGGTGGAAGATGATTAGATAAGGGGCTTAGCAGTATCCCCTCAGTGCTGTTCTTGTGATAGTGAGTGAGAGAGTTATTAATATCATGAGGATGCAGTGGCTCACACCTATAATCCCAGCACTTTGGGAGGCCAAGGTGGGCAGCTCACCTGAAGTCAGGAGTTCAAGACCAGCCTGGCCAACATGGTGAAACCCCAACTGTACTAAAAATACAAAAATTAGCCTGGCGTGGTAGGGTACGTCTGTAGTCCCAGCTACTCAGGAGGCTGAGGCAGGAGAATCGCTTGAACCCGGGAAGCAGAGGTTTCAGTGAGCTGAGATTCCGCCACTGTATTCCAGCCTGGGTGACAAAGCGAGACTCCATCTTAAAAAAAAAAAGAAAAGAAAAGAAAAGAAAAAGCACTAAAATTTATATTCGGCCAGGTGCCATGGCCCACACCTATAATCCCAGCACTTTGGGAGACCAAGGCAGCAGATCACATGAGGTCAGGAGTTCAAGACCAGCCTGATCAACATGGTGAAACACTGCCTCTACTAAAAATACAAAAATTAGCCAAGTGTAGTGGTGGCCACCTGTAGTCCCAGCTACTCAGGAGTCTGAGGCATGAGAATCACTTGAACCTGGGAGGTGGAGGTTACAGTGAGCTGAGATTACACCACTGCATTCCAGCCTGGGCGACATAGCAGGACTCTGACTCAAAACAAACAAACAAACAAACAAACCTGATATCTAGTTGTTTAATAGCCCATCCCACCTCTCTCTCTTCCTTCTGCTCTAGCAGCGTAAGATAAGCCAGCTTCTTTTTCACCTTCTGCCATGGTTGTAAGTTTTCTGAGGTCTCCCCAGAAACTGATGTAACCATGATTCCTGTACAGCCTGCAGAACCATGAGCCAATTAAGCCTCTTTTCTTTACAAATTACCCAGTCTCAGGTATTTCTTTATAGCAGTGTGAGAACAAACTAACACAGAAAATTGGTATTTAGAAGTGGGGCACTGGTATAAAGACACCTGAAAATGTGGAAGTGGCTTTGGAACTGGGTAATGGGCAGAAGTTGGAAGAACGTGGAGGGCTCAGAAGAAGACAAAAAGATGAGGGAAAGTTCGAAACTTCCTAGAGACTTGTTAAATTGTTGTGACCCAAATGCTGATGGTGATATGGATGGAGATGGACAGACTGATGAGGTCTCAGATGGAGATGAGGAACTTATTGGGAACTGGAGCAAAGGTCACTTTTGTTATGTTTAAACAAAGAACTTGGAGGCATTCTGCTCCTGCTCTAGGGATCTGTGGAACATTGAACTTGAGAGTTATGATTTAGGGTATGTGGCAGAAGAAATAAAACTGGAAACTGGAACTTATATTTAAAAGGGAAGCAGAGTGTAAAAGTTTGGAAAATTTGCAGCCTGGTCATGTGGTAGAAAAGAAAAGCCTGTTTTCTGGGTAGGAATTCAAGCAGGCTGCAGAAATTTGCATAACTTGCGTGGGCATGGTGGCTCATGCCTGTAAACCCAGCACTGTGGGAGGCTGAGGTGAGCAGATCACTTGAGGTCAGGAGTTCAAGATCAGCCTGGCCAAGCACAGTGAAACCCTGTCTCTACAAAAATGCAAAAATTGGCCAAGTGTGGTGGTATGTGCCTGTAATCCCAGCTACTCGGGTGGCTGAGGCACAAGAATTGCTTGAACCTGGGAGACAGAGGTTGCAGTGATCCGAGATCATGCCACTGCACTCTAGCCTTGGCAACAGCGTGAGACTCTGTCTCAAAAAAACAAAAAAGAAATTTGCATAAATAAAATTTATGCCGATAGCCAAGACAACGGGGAAAAGGCCTCAAAGGTATTTCAGTGACCTTCATGGTAGCCCCTTCCATTACAGTCCTGGAGACCCAGGAAGGAAAAAAATGGTTTCATGTGCCAGGCCCAGAGCCTCATGCTGTGCAGCCTTGGAACACTGCTACCTGCATTCCACCTACTCCAGCTCATGGCTACAAGGGGCCCAGGTACAGCTTGGACAGCTGCTTCAGAGGCTGTTATGCCTGCAGGTTCACAGAATGCAGGAGTTGAGGCATAGGAGCCTCTGCCTAGATTTTGGAAGATGTATGGAAAAGCCTGGATGTCCAGGCAGAAGCCTGCTACAGGGGTGGAGCCTTCAGCCTAGAGAACCTCTACTAGGGCAGTGCAGATGGAAAATGTGGGGCTGGAGCCCCCACACAGAGTCCGCATTGGGGCACTGCCTAGTGGAGCTGTGAGAAGAGGGCCACCGTCCTCCAGACCCCAGAATGGTGGACCTCCAGCAGCTTGCACCCTCAGCCTGAAAAAGGTGCAGGGACTCAACACCAGTCTGTGAGAGCAGCTGCTGGGGATGATTTCAGGAAAGCCACAGGGGTGAAGCTGCCCAAGGTTTTGGGAGCCCACCCCTTGCACCAGTGTGCCCCAGATGTGGGACATGGAGTCAAAGGAGATTATTTTGGAACTTTAAGATTTAATGAATGCTTTGCTGGGTTTCCAACTTGCATGGGGCTTATAACCACTTTCTTTTGGCCCATTTCTCCCTTTTGGAATGAGAATGTTCACCCAATGCCAATACCCCCATTGTGTCTTGGAAGTAACTTGTTTTTTATTTTACATGCTCATAGGCAGAAGGGATGTGCCTTGTCTCAGATGAGACTTTGAAGTGGATTTTTGAGTGAATGCTGGCATGAGTTAAGACTTTAGAGAACTGTTTGAAAGGCATAATTGTATTTTGAAATGTGAGAAGGACATGAGATTTGGGAGGGGCCAGAGGCAGAATAATATGGTTTGAATCTGTGTTCCCACCCAAATCTCATGCTGAAATGTAATCCCCAATGTTGGAGGGGAGGCCTTGTGGGAGGCGACTGGATCATGGGGTTGGATCCTTCCTGAATGGATTAGCACCATTCCCTCAGTGCTCTTCTCATGATAGTGAGTTAATGTGAGATCTGGTTGTTTAAAAGTGTGTAGCCCTTTCCCTATCTCTCTCTTCCTCCTGCTCTGGCCGTGTGAAGTGCCTACTTCTTCTTCACCTTCACCATGACTATAAGTTTCCTGAGGTCACCCCAGAAGCTGATGCCACTGTGCTTTCTACACAGCTTGCAGAACCATGAGCCAATTAAACCTCCTTTCTTTATAAATTATCCAGTCTCAGGTATTTCTTTATAGCAGTGTGAGAACAGACTAATATTCAACTGGAAATGAGTATCATTATTCTCAAAAAGACAGGATAAGTGCTTACTTTTTTCACTAAAACATTTCAGAGTAAGTTGTTGGCATAATAGTGGCCTCTGGCTACTATTCTTTTCTTTCTTTCTTGTTTTGTAGTATCATGTGGACTCATGAATTCTTACTTATTCATTGGATTACAATCAATTACAGTCATTATTGTTTTGAATAGTCACAAATTTGGCCAGTTGGAGGCCCTTCAAACTCACTGCGTCCTTTTTAATTTGTTCTACTTTTATTTTGAAAAAATTTCAAACTCACAGCAATGTTGTGAAAATAATACAAGACTCCTCATTTCCTCACCCAGTGGTTAACATTTTATGACATTTGATTTGTCATTCTCTCTCTTTCTTTGTTGCTTTTTTTCCTTGAATCATTTGAGTAAATTGTAGTTATGATACTTTATTAACTCTAAATACTTCAGCCTTTCCCAAAACCACATTATTCTTTTAGATAACCATAAAACAGTCACCAAATCTGATAATCAATAATATAATATTATCATCACCTCCCATCTGCTTCATTGGATTCTTCACTCAGAAAGAAACTTAGTGCTCAGATCTTGATGGAAAGAAGGCAGCCTGTAATGTTACAATATGCATGCTAAAACTGAAATATCTGTTTCCTATGACATGTTTGTAATTCTAGCAACTTTCTCTAGAACTGGGACATTGTTTCACCAAATATTCTTAGATTAAGGTCTTAGATTAAGGTCTAGACCATTATTTTGTTTTCTCCAGCAAAATGCATTCTTTTCCATGTAAGGATATGGAGAACCACAAATAATTATCAAGATTTACTTAAGAGCAAGAGTTAAAAAAGAAGACGTCTAAGCAAATGCAGGGCCTTGCTGACTTTAAAACAGCTTTTAGTGTACTTTTTGATTTTTACAGCTGAAAGTTTAATAATACTTACATTAAGTTTTCAGCTATCATAAATGGTGCCACATCTTGGACTGTGCACAGAATAGATGACTTGCAAACACTGGAAGTCTGGATGTTGGAAGTCTTCAAAAAAGTCTTTAGCTCTCTGAGGTCTAAAAAAAATCTGAATATTGGTCTTGTTTATATCCTTTGACCTTAATGACAATTTTATTTTGTTTTATATCAACAAATGCTGCTTCAGAAAAGGTTATTTTATTTAGTTTTTAAACCTATATTTTAAAATTTGAACTATGAGGTGGTGTGATTACTTATTAACATATTCTTTTGAAATTCTTAAATTACAACTTATGCATATGTTACATTATTGTGAAATATTATGGTGGTTGCTTCCTAATTCAAATACTTCATTTGTAAATAAAACAGTTACATGCCACAGATTCTAGGGCTATTCCATGTAAAACCCGTCACATGACTTTAAGTACTAGCCATGCAGTTAGAACTTAAGATTTAGGGATTTGTTCTTTTTGTTGCCAGAAAGCATTTTGCCTTCTGTTTTGAGTTGCCATAACAGGAGTAATATGGTTTGGCTCTGTGTCCCAACCCAAATCTCATCTTGTAGCTCCCATAATTTCCACGTGTTGTGGAAGGGACCTAGTGGGAGATGACTGAATTGTGGGGTTGGGTATTTCCCGTGCTCTTCTCATGATAGTGAATGGGTCTCGAGATCTGATGGTTTTAAAAACAGGAGTTTCTCTGCACGTGCTCTCTCTCTTTGCCTGCTGCTATCCACCTAAGAAGTGACTTGCTCCTCCTTGTCTTCTGCCATGATTGTGAGGCCTCCCCAGTCATGTGGAACTGTAAGCCCAGTAAAACCCTTCCTTTTGTAAATTTCCCAGTTTTGGGTATGTCTTGATCAGCAGCATGAAAACAGACTAATACAAAGAGTATACCAAAATCTTCACCTATCCCATCTTCCCTTGTACCTCTCTTTGCTCCATGTCCTTACCCAAATATCATAAACATAATCGCATTCACCACAATTCTTGACACCCAAGAAGAAACTGCCCTGCTGGCTCCTTTTCAGGAGCCTTTCTCTTGAGCAGCATGAGCTCAAGTGAGTTTATCCTTCCATGCATAATTAGTCCCCTAAATCTCCAGTCCCCTACACTCATGGGGAGAGTGGGAGAGACACGGCTGTCTTCCGATGATGTGCTGGCTGCAGTACTTTTAATGTAAGTTTGCTCTTAGATTTTTTTTTCTTCTGGTTTATAGGTCATTAAACATTGTATGACCATTCCCAGTCTCAGGACTGCCAGCTAATTCTTCTGTCTGAGGTGTAAGATGAGCCAAATTGTTTTTCCTTTATCAATATTTTAAAATATATTTGAATTCACACAAAGACATAGCAAACAATATCTTTAATATAGAGTACAGATATTTCCTCAATATATATTACATACATATTACTTAACGATATAATTTATTTGGACTTCAGGAATGAGGAAACCAGTTAAAGTCTCTGTTTAAAAAGACTTGTTAGGCCAGTGTGGTGGTTCATGCCTATAATCCTAGCGCTTTGAGTGGCAGAGCGGGGAGGATCACTTGAGTTCAAGAGTTTGAGACCAGCCTGGGCAACAAGGGGAGAACATAGGGCAATGCAGCTCAGGAGGCTGGGATTGCTCAGGGGGCTGAGGTAGGAGGATCACTTGAGCTCAGGAGGTTGAGGCTGCAGTGAGCTGTGATCATGCCACCACATTCCAGCCTAGGCAACAGACATCCTATCTCAAATAAATAAATAGTCTTATTATGTGTTTCTCTGTGAGTCCTGTATTTTGCAAAAGACGCTGACCCATTAAGAAAACATTCCGGCCAGGCGCGGTGGCTCATGCCTGTAATCCCAACATTTTGGGAGGCCAAGGTAGGCAGATTACGAGGTCAGGAGATCGAGACCATCCTGGCTAACATGGGGAAACCCTGTCTCTACTAAAAATACAAAAAATTAGCCGGGCATGGTGGCGGGCGCCTGTAGTCCCAGCTACTCAGGAGGCTGAGGCAGGATAATCGCTTGAACCCAGGAGGCAGAGCTTGCATTGAGCTGAGATCGCACCACTGCACTCCAGCCAGGGCAACAGAGCGAGACACCATCTCGAAAAAAAAAGGAAACATTCCATATAAACCCTAAGTAATAATCTCAAGTCATTGCTCAAGTTAAATGATGCTTCACATCTCTTTAAATGTGTTTGTTTTGATAGCAGACCCATGGATCACATGCTGTTTATAACGCTTGGTAGACTGCAGAAGAGGGTGATATACAGGCAATATGACCCATGTAACCGCAGAGAAGAATTGGTCTTTTCCCATCTGCACACATATAACCCAACCATGCTGTCTTGCACGTATTCTAGTGTGCACTTCTTTACTTGAAACAATGATTACTTTTACTTATTTATGACATCCTATCTCTAAAAAGAATCTAAAGCAGCTTGCAAAGTTGATTAATAGCCATTGGAAAAATAGAGCCCAGGGACAAAATTGGGTTTTATCGGGAAGAAGTTACACCACACTAAGCATAACAGTTGATCAATGCCAGGAGTGAGCTAAAAATTGCATAGAAAGACTTATTGATGCTTATTATGTAATGTTTGAGCTGTGCAAATACAAACGCACTGTAAAATCTCCAAAATATAGCAGGTTACATCAACCGAGACCATTTGCAATTATGAAAATGTCGTTGACAGCTTCAAAAATAAAGGACATTTGTGTAACAAAATATACAAAGCTTGTCTTTGAATAAGAGTCACTCCTTACCTGAATAGAAATTAGGTCCAGCTACAAACAAAATTTTCCCATAAAGGAAAATGTGAGATTTGCTGATTTGTTTTTTTCTGCCGGCCTAAAGAATGATGATGCTGGGAAGAATTTTTTTGGAACATGTATACAAACAGGCAAAGATCCCCCTGAAATAAGGCCTAGAACTTTGGCATCGTACTGTATTTCCCAAGGTAGAATCTTTTATTATGAGGGCATTGTGCTGTTTTGATTTTTTTTTTCAGAAGGCATATTTTAAAATACATCCCAAATCTGAACATCCTAGTCCAGTCTCCACCATTTCTTACTACTTGGACTAGATTGCAGGTATTCTTTTTTCTTTTTTTTTTTTCTTTTTTTTGAGGCGGAGTCTCGCTCTGCGCCCCGGGCTGGAGTGGCAGTGGCCAATCTCAGCTCACGGGCAAGCTCACCACTCCGAGTTCACGCGCATTTCTCCTGCCCTCAGTCTCTCCGAGTACTTTGTGACTAGACAGGCGCCCGCCCTCCCCGGCTAGTTTTTGTATCTGTTTAGTAGACGGGGTTTCACCGTGTTAGCCAGGATGGTCTCGATCTCCTGACCTCGTGATCCGCCCGTCTCAGCCTCCCAAAGTGCTGGGATTACAGGCTTGAGCCACCGCGCCCAGCCAGTTCTTTTTTCTTACATGCTTACGGCATTACTGGCAAGCAAAGTGTTCACTGATGAATGAACAATTACATTTACCTGCAAGCTGAAATATGACGTTTATTTTGTTTTGACTGAAATTCCAACTCAATGTGAGAATACCGGTAAGCTCGTATGAATCAAAAGTTCTAATTGGAAGTCATTTATATGAGTGTATCATTACCTTCTTCCCCTAAGAATTCTTTTAGACTTTTTTTAATAACTCCCTTGAAATTTTAGTACAATAGATGCACTATGCTTTATATATAAAAGAGTAAGATGGGCCTGGCGCAGTAGCTCACGTGTGTAATCCCAGCACTTTGAAAGGCCGAGGCGGGTGGATCGCCTGAGGTCAGGAGTTCGGAGTTCGAGACCAGCCTGGTCAACATAATGAAACCCCATCTCTACTAAAAATTCAAAAACTCAGCTGAGCATGGTCGTGGGCACCTGTAATTCTAGCTACTGGGGGGCCGAGGTGAGAGAATGGCTTGAACCTGGGAGGTGGAAGTTGTAGTGAGCCAAGATCGTGCCTTTGTACTGCAGCCTGGGCAATAAGAGCGAAACTCAGTCTCAGGAAAAAAAAAAAAATGAGTAAGATGTATTCACTCGTACCCCAAGAACCAATTTTTGCTTCCATTGACAATGTGTGATCTATTGAGTAAAATGGGGAAAACTAATGTATTACTTAGTATACTATAGTTAGTCTCATGGAGAAGATCTTCCTAAATATGGGGTCCACAGGAGAAAAATAGTGGTCCTAACTGAATTTTTATTAAAGTCAAGAACCAGATAAATAGCTGTTAACTCTGTCATCTTGCTGGGCTATGTCTTCTTAATGCCAGTTGTATTCCTTCTTCCATGCAGTTGAGAAACTATGGAAAATACAGGAAATATACTGCCCACAGAGCCCCTGCCTGTAGTTCCTGTCTAGCTTGCTGGCTGTATTGGTTGATTATATGCCTGCTGTCTGTGCCTCTTTACAATTCATAAGACATTCAATGCTTTATGGCTGTTTCTCCTGTCTCCTACATGAAGGGGCTCAGACCACAAGCGTGCAAAAAGTAAGCAATCAAAGGCAATAATAAAGCAACACAGATGAAACTACAAGATATAAGATATATATCTTATACAAGATATAAGGCCAGGGCAGTATACAATCCAGGGTCAGGTGACTAATCCAAGAGTTAATGATTTTCAAAGTGTATGTTGTGGAACCTCCAGAGAGGCATCCCAAAGGCTGTCACAGACAAAGAAGCATCCAAATTTAGGTCCTAGAGTAGGGTTTGCCAAGATGTGAGACTTACGGTCTCCCACCATCACTCAACCACAACTCTTCACTTTCATACATTTCTTGTGTTGGCATTTTGCATGTTTTCTTTAAAGAACAATGTAAAGATTTAGTCTGTTCTGTGAAGTTTTTTCAATGTTTGAACTGATTGAATTTAGAAAATTGTTTTACAGAGGTATGATTTTTTTTAAATATTGGCACACTTAATATTAAAACTATTTGATCAGAATATACTTACATGTGAGAATCAACCACTGTTGTGACAATCCAAACATAATCCCAGTGCTCTGAGGGTACTCATTGTGGTAGTCTTTACGGCAACGGTTTTCAAATGTTAGTATTTATCAGAATCACCTGGAGAGCTTGTTGAAACAAGCGTTCTGATTCAGTAGGCCTGGGTGGGGCACTGTGCTTTTTACTAGGCAGTAAGACTTGGCACCAACGTAAATAAAAATGGTTTAAAATCACTATAAAAGATGCCCAAAAGAATTTTTTTCTAAATACTCAAGATTTATCTTCTACACCTGAGGATCCCTCCTGCTCACTTTCATTTTAGTCATTGTATTAAAATTAAAATACAGGTGTCATATAACCATCAATAACTAATGTTGAGTTTGTAGGTTCTGTCATATGGTCAATTCCTATTAAGAATCAAAAGACTATGAATGCCTAATAGAGCTGCAAATGTTCTGTTTCCTATACCACTTTTTTTTTGAGACAGAGTCTTGCTCTGTTGCCTAAGCTGGAGTGCCGTGTCACAATTTCAGCTCACTGCAACCTCTACCTCCTGGGCTCAAGCTGTCCTCCCACCTTACCCTCCCAAGTAGCTGGGCTACAAGGGCATGCCACCTCTACCTGGCTAATTTTTGTGTTTTTTGTAGAGACAGGGTTTCACCATGTTTCCCAGGCAGGACTTGAACTCCTGTGCTCAAGCAATCCTCCCACCTTGGCCCTGCAAATTGCTAGGATTACAGGTGTGAGCCACTCAGCCCAGCATCATATACCACTTTCTGCAAGAATATAAAAGGCAGAACAATACCATGCTATGTGATTAAGACAGTTGACTAGAGGTGTCCAGCACTAATCTCCTCTTCAAAGAAGGACCAAAATGGTGAGTAGAGTATGTTGAATAGTATGTAAGGGAGAACACTAGAATTTAGCAGGGAAGTGACAGGGACCCTCTGAGGAGGGAAACTCAAGATGATAGCCTAGAGAGGGCAGCAAAGCAGCTGGCCAGAGCCAGGAGGGGTTCCCCATTGTGAGGATCCCCATTGCAAGAGATCTCCAACATTCCATATTCCCATAGCCCACACGTGCAATCGTAGTGACAGGAAAGCCACTCAGGCTTCAGAAGCCCTGTGCTTAGTAAAGGGAACTGCTTTGAGTCCATGTGATTACATTGTCCTGAAGAGGGAAGTCACATTGGGTTCCACTCACCCTCCAGAACCCAGGCTGCTGCTGCATGACACTGTTTTAATAATGTAATAAACACGAGGCTACATCCTGCCGGGGGGCCCAAGAATCCCTGCATTTCCACATCCCTGAGGCCCAGCCAACATTCCCCTCATATCCACTTAGAGGGCTGCAGCATCATGACACCAACTGGACCCAGCAGTGTGGCTGCATGCCAGAGACTCAAGCCCACACAATGCCCTACACTCTGGGAAACAGGTGGTCTTGTATATTAGGAAGGCTGCCCCTAGGATTTATGGAGCTGAAGCTTGTACTCCCCAAAGCCTGAGAATCACCCACCAAGAGCTGCCACCACCACCAATTACCTTGCCCCCTCCAGCAGCAGGGCTGCCACAGACCCAAGTGTGCCCCCAAGAGACTCAAAAGCCAGTCCACCACTGACACTTGCACATGCTGCCAGTGGACCCTGGAACTGATCCTTACCAGGGCTCACTGCTGCCATAGTCTGTGCTCATATGTACAATCCAGGGGCCTGAGAATCAGCCCATCTAGCACCCCAGGCTCCAGAAAAGCCTCACCACAGCCTTCATAAACAACTGTAACCTAAGCTACTAAGAAATTCACAGACACCACTGACATTGATACAGTCAAAGAAATCATATAGGAACTACACTGTGACACCCACCACAACCAAACTTAATTTTACTCAACCCAACTGACAGTATAGATATATCTGCAGCAAAAAGTCTTTCACTGTGAAAACTACTCCATAAAGTTGGCAGAAGTGACTATTACACCAGATGTGTAGCTATCAATGTATGTACACAAAAAACATGAACAAGTCAGGAACATACCACCAAAGGAACAAAATAATTATCCAGTGACAGATCCTAAAGAAAAAAAAATCATAAAATTCTTAAAAAGGATTTTGAAATATTATTAATATAAGTTGATATTAATTGTATTAATAATAAAATAGTATTGGTGTTAATGAAAATATAATTAATGAATTGGTAATAATATTAATGATTAAAATATGAGTTATTAAGGAAACAGTGAGTTATGAGAGAATACAAACAATACAAAGAAGTTTTAAAAAACAATTCATGATGGGAATGGAAAAATTCGAAGAGATAGTGTATTAGTCCATTCTTGCACTGCTATAAGGAAATACCTGAGACTGGGTAATTGATAAATAAAAGAAATTTAATTGGCTCACAGTTTCGCAGGTTGTGTAGGAAACAATGATGGCATCTGCTTGGCTTTTGGGGAGGCCTCAGGAAACTTACAAATATGGCAGAAGGCAAAGGGGGAGCAAGCACTTCCCATGTCTGGAGCAGGAGGAAGAAAGAGAGGGGGAAATACTACACACTTTTAAACAACCAGATCTTGTGATAACTCACTCTCATCATGACAATACCAAAGGAGATGGTGTTAAACCATGAGAAACTGTCCCCATGATCCAATCACCTCCCACCAGGCCTACCTCCAGCATGGGGGATTACAATTTGACATGAGATGTGGGTAAGGACACAGATCCAAACCATATAAGATAGATATTATTAAAAAGAACCCAACAGAAATCCTACTACTGAAGAATTAGGTGATAAAATAAAAATACAATTGAATGCTTCAACATTAAACTAGATCAAGCAGAAGAAAGAATTTCTGTACTTGAAGACAAGTCTTTTAAAATAACCCAGTCAAACAAATAAACAAAAAGAATAAAAAGGAATAAAGAAAGCCTGTGTGACATATAGGACAACATCAAGGGAACAAATATTCAAATTATGAACGCTTCAGAAGGAGAAAAGATGAGAAAAGGCATAAAAAGCCTATTTAATTAAAAAATAGCAGAAAACTTCCCAAGTCTTGGAAGAGTTACAGAAATGCAGATAGAGGAGGTTTAAACATTCCCAAATAGATTTAACCCAAAAATGTCATCTCCAAGGCACATTATTGTCAAATTGTCAAACATCAAAAGTAAAGAGAGAATTCTAAAATAGCAAGAGAAAACATCAAGTCACACATAAGGGAATCCCCATCAGACTAATATCAGATTTCTCAGCAGAAACCTTACAGGCCAGAGAAAATGGAATGATAGACTCAAACTGCTGAAAGAAGAAAACTGCCAGTCAAGAACACTAAACTGAGCAAAGCTATAATTCAGGAATAAAGCTAAAAATGAAGTCTTTCCCAGAGACGCAAAATGTGAGGGAATTTATCACCACTAGACTAGCCCTATAACAAATGCTTAAGGAAGTCCTATAACCAGAAGCTAAAAGATGATATCTACCGTCAAAAAAACACACGAAAATGCAAAACTTACTGGTAGAACAGATACACAAGTGAGAAGGAGAAAGAATAAAAGGTTATCACTACAGAAAACCACCAAATTGCAAAGATAAACAAGAAAAGAAAAAGGTCACAAAGGATATATGAGACAATCAGAAATCAGCTAACAAAATGACAGGAGTAAGTCCTCCTCACCTATCAATAACAATGATGAATGTAAACCATTTAAATCCCTTATTTAAGAGATATAGCCTTGCTGAATGGATTTAAAAACTGAAGACCCACCTATATACAAGAAATGCGCTTCATCTATAAAGACACACACAGACTGAAAGTAAAGGGTTATAAAAAGGTATTCCACACAAACAGAAACCAAAAGTGTGTGGGAGCAGCTATACTTGTATCAGAATAAATACACTATAAGTCAAAAAAACAAATACAGACAAAGAAGATCATTACATTATGATAAAGGGATCAATTCAGCAAGAGAATATAACAATTGTAAATGTATATGCCCCCAACACCTACATATTAAAAGCAAACATTATTAGAGATAAAGAGAAATAGTTCCCAATACAATAATAGTTGGGGACTTTAACATCCCACTTTCATCATTGGACAGGTCACGTAAACAGAAAATCAATAAAGAAATATAGAATTAAACTGCACTATAGGCTAAATGACCAAACAGACATCTACAGAACATTTTATCCAACAGTTACAGAATATGCATTCTTTTCATCAGCACATGAAACATTCTCTAGGATAGATCATATTTTATGCCACAAAACAAATCTCAACAAATATAAAAAATAGAAATCATATCAAATTTCAGAAATTTCGGAAAAAAAATTGATAAATTCTTGGACACACATAACCTACCAAGATTGAACTAGGAAGAAACAGAAAACCTGAATACACCAATAACAGACCAGAGTAACAAGACTGAATCAGTAGTAAAATGCCTCCTAACAAAGAAAAGCCCAGGACCAGATGGCTTCACTGCTAAATTCTACCAAACATTTAAAGAAGAATTAGCGACAATTCTTTTCAAACTATTTCAAAAAATTGAAAAACAGGGAATTCTTCCTAACTCATTTTATGAGGCCACCATTACCCTGATAACAAAACCAGACCAGGACACAACAAATAAAAAAAAGTACATGCAAAAATCCTCAACAAAATACTGACAATCTGAACCTAACAACACAATGAGATTATACATCATGATCCAGTAGGATTTATCCCAGTGATGCAAAGATGATTCAACAAATGCAAATCAGTACTTGTAATTCTACACATCAACAGAATAAAGGACAAAAAAAAAAGATAATCTCAACAGATGCAGGAAAATAATTTGATAAAATTCAACATCCTTCATGATAAAAAAAAACTCTACGAACATTATGTATAGAAGGAACATACCTCAATAAAATAAAGGCCATATATGACAAACTCACAGCTACTATACTGAATACAGAAAGGCTGAAAGCCTTTCCTCTAAGAACTGGGGCAAGACAAAATTGCCTCTTTCGCTACTCTTATTCAACATGATACTCTAAGTCCTACCCACAGCAATTAGGCAAAAAAAAAAAAAAAAAAAAAGTAAATAAAGGGCATCCACATTGAAAAACAGGAAGTAAAATTGTCCTTCTTTGCAGACAACATGATCTTATATACAGGAAAACCTAAGATGCCACCAAAAAACTCTTAGAACTGATAGAAAAATCTAGTAAAGATGCAGGCTGCAAAGTCAGCATGCAAAGATTAGCAACAATTCTACACACTAATAATGAACTGGTTGAAAAGTAAATTAAGAACACAATCTCACTTGTGATAAGAAAAGTAAAATGCCTAGGAATAAATGTGAAATATATCTACAATGAAAACTATAAAACACTGATAAAGAAATTGAAGAGGAGACACACACAAAAATGGAAAGATATTCCATAATCATGGATTGGAAGAGTCAGTACTGTTAAAATGACCATACTATCCAAAGCAATCTACAGATTCAATGGAATCCCAATCAAAACACTGATGACATTTTTCACCAAAATAGAAAGAAATCCTAAACTTTGTATGGAATCACACACACACACACACACAAAAACCCTAAATAGCCAAAGCAATCCTTTGCAAAAAGAACAAAGCTGAAGGTATCACACTGTCTGACTTCAAAATACATACAAAGCTATAGTAACCAAAACAGCATGGCATTGGTATAAAAAAACAGACACATAGACCAATGGACTAGAATAGAGAACATAAGAATAAATCTATGCAGTTACAGCCAACACATTTTCATCAAAGGTGGCAAGAACATACATTGGATAAAGGACACCCTGTTCAATACATGGTGCTGGAAAAAATGAATATCTATATGCAGAAGAATAAAACTAGACCCCTATATCTCCCCATATACCAAAATCAACTCAAAATGGATTAAAGGCTAATGCAGCAGACTCAAACCTGTAAGACTACTAGAAGAAAACATAGGGGAAATGCTTCAGGACATTACAAGGTTTTACGAGTAAGACTTAAAACAAACAGGCATCAAATACAAACAAAAAAAGACAAATGAGACTATATGAAACCCAAAAGCTTCTGCACAGCAGAGGAAACAATCAGCAGAGTGAAGAGACAACCTACAGAATGGGAGAAAATGTTCATCCAACAAGGGACTAATATCCAGAACATTCAAGAAACTTTTTTTTTAAAAGGCAAAAA
>NW_016811703.1:269206-275877 GCF_001698545.2 Rhinopithecus bieti
AAAAAACCCAAAAAATAAAAAAAATTTTTTTTTTAAAAAAAAAAAAAAAAAAAAAAAAAAAAAAAACCACAGAAAACAATCATATATATGTATGTGTGTGTGTATATATATATTTTATTTATTTATTTATTTATTTATTTATTTATTGAGATGGAGTCTTGCTCTGTCACCCAGGTTGGAGTGCAATGGCACAATCTCCACTCACCACAAGCTCCACCTTCTGGGTGCAAGCGATTCTCCTGCCTCAGCCTCTGGAGTAGCTGGGACTACAGTCACGAGATATTTTTCGAAAGAAGACATAGAAACAGCCAACAATTATGTGAAAAAAAATGCTCAACACCATTAATCATCAGGGAAATGCAAATCAAAATCATAATGATATATCAACTTACCCCAGTTAGAATGGCTATAATCAAGAAGACAAAAAATAACAAATACCGGCAAGGATGCAGAGAAAAGGGAATTCATACATTGTTGGTGGGAATGTAAATTAGTACAGCCATTATGGAAAACAGTATGGAGGTTTTTCAAGTTTTTTTCCTATTTTCAGTTTTTTGAAAAAGCTCCAAAAAACAAAAGGAAATGAAAGAAAATAAATACCACATGTTCTCACTCATGTATGAGAGCTAAGAAATGCTGAGCTTATAAAAGTAGAAAGAATTGTAGTCATTAGAAGCTGGGAATGATAGGAGGAGGTAGAGGATAGGGAAAGTGGTTACAGTTACATTGTACTGCTGGATAGGTGAAGTATGTTCTAGTATTCTGTAGCACTGTTGGGCAAATATGGTTAACAATAATTTAGTGCATATTTTCAAAAAGAAGAGAGGATTTCGAATGTCCATAACACAAACAAATGATAAACGTTGGAGGTGTTTGTTATTTTTATCTTTATATATTTTGTCATTACACATGTATACATGTATCAAAATATCACTCTGTATCCCATAAATATGTACAATTGTGTGTCAACTGAAAATCAAAGGAAAAAATAGGCCAGGCACAGTGGCTCACACCTGTAATCCCAGCACTTTGAGAGGTCAAGGCAGGTGGATCACCTGAGGTCAGAAGTTCGAGACCAGCCTGGCCAACATGATGAAACCCTGTCTCTACTAAAAATACAAAAATTAGCCAGGCATGGTGACAGGCACCTGTAATCCCAGCTACTCAAGAGGCTGAGGCAGAAGGAGAATCGCTTGAACCTGGAAGGTGGAGGTTGCAGTGACATGAGATGGTGCCACTGCACTCCAGCCTGGGCAACAGAGCAGGACTCCATCTCAAAAACAAACAAACAAAAAAGGGAAAAAAGCCAATACTATACTATAAAATAACACATCTGTCTTTATGACTCCTTATTCTTTGTGCTGCTATAATTTCCTTCATGACATTGTTACCAAATGTTATTACTTTTATTTATCTTCTCTCTCTCCCTCTCTCTATAGTGAAAGGAGGGCAGGGACTTGGTTTGTTTACTGTTCTGTCTCCAGTGTATAAACAGTCCCTACCAGTTAGTACACACCCTATAAATATATGCTAAGTAAAAGAAAGACTAATTGTGGTATTACTTTACCTGACTTTCTCATCTTATAAAATATTACAGGAGGCATTAATATTTTAAAAAATATAAAAGAAAGACTAATTGTGGCATTACTTTACCTGACTTTCTCATCTTATAAAATATTACAGGAGGCATTAATATTTTAAAATATAATATTTATGATTTGTTTTCTGAATATAAAATAAATTCATGTTAGAAATGGAAAGATTCAGAGAAATACAAAGAAAAAAAGATCACTAGCAATCCCACTGTAATTTTTTAAAGATTTTTATTTTATTTTATTTTACTTCAAGTTCTGGGATACATGTGTAGAAAATGCAGGTTTTTTACATACGTATATGTGTGCCACAGTGGTTTGCTGCATCTATTGACCCATCTTCTAAGTTCCCTCCCCTCCCCACTGTAATTTTTATCTACAGTATCTAGTGTTCCCTTTCTCTCTCTGCTCTGTGCGTGTGTGTATTTAAAC
Source organism: Rhinopithecus bieti (assembly GCF_001698545.2). Classification (NCBI taxonomy): domain Eukaryota; kingdom Metazoa; phylum Chordata; class Mammalia; order Primates; family Cercopithecidae; genus Rhinopithecus; species Rhinopithecus bieti. The sequence goes on from NW_016811703.1 coordinate 271,231, forward strand.
AAATGAGATTGCAGTACATTTTGCGAGTTGCTTTTTGGAATCTTAATATATTGGGAGCATTTCAATGTTGTCTGATATTTTTCTGTAGTAACATTTTATTGATTGCACAGTGTTAGTCCATATGGATAGAATAATTAAATTAAAATCCACCTTTTATGAAATGTAGGTGTTTTCCAATTTTTCACAGTGAAAAAAATATCATGAGAAGTATCCTCACAGGTGAGTCATTTCACACATCTGCAATAGTGAATATCTGAATTTTAAAAGCCACTCTAGACCTACGTAGGTGATGGTAAGTCATTTTGACAAGAAAAGGTCATAATCCGTCATTGTTAGCAAATATTGACACTTTATAAGTGAACATAACATTGGTTTATATGGCTTTAGGTAAATATTGTTTCCCTGAGATAACTCGTATCTAAGAACTTCTTGTGTTACATCTATAAAGTTTATGAGAATGTTTAAGATGTAATGTATTAGTGTTATCGAATTTCTGCTTTTACCTTTATGAATTCCATACTTTTGTTTTTCATAGTTTTGTTTCATGTTTCTTTTAAACTTCTTTATTTGCATAAATGATAAACGTATCATCTACATAAACCCATCGTAAGTTGAAAATCTCTTAAGTCGAAAATGCATTTAATACACCTAGCCTACCAGACATCATACCTTATCCCATCCTACCTTAAAGGTGCTCAGAACACTGACATTAACCTACAGTTGGGAAAAAATTAAAATTCAAAGTACGGCTTCTACTAAATGCGTATTGCTTTTGCACCATGGTAAAGTCAAAAACATCGTAAGTCCAGCTATCATAAGTCGGGAACCATCTATTGAGGTTAATTTGGGAATTTTGATCCATTTGATGTTGCTTTTGTTACTTTTATTTTTGTACATTTCCATCTATTTTTATAACTAATAAGGTTAGTCTAACTTCTGACATCTTTCCTTATGCCGTATCGTGTGGTCTCACTTATGTCATCTTGTTTTGTGCTTTTTTTTGTTTTAAACAATGACTCCATTTTGTTTCTCACTGCTAAAAATGCAGACATGGTTTCATTTTTATCTTTTCTACTGATTCGGGAGATACGGCTCTATATTAAACTATTCATGGTTTGCTTTAAGATTCAAAAGCCTTCTTTGATTTTTATTTCCTTAATTATCTGAACCAAAATAAATCCTTTGGGTCGTCTTCTAGCTAAGCTAATGATATAAATACAATCACAGTCCCTTTGATTTTTCAATTTTTATTAGTATAACTTGAGAATATAGGTTAATATTACTGTTTTTTTTTTTTTTTTTTTTGAGGCGGAGGCTCGCTCTGTCGCCCAGGCTGGAGTGCAGTGGCCAGATCTCAGCTCACTGCAAGCTCCGCCTCCCGGGTTTACGCCATTCTCCTGCCTCAGCCTCCCGAGTAGCTGGGACTACAGGCGCTGCCACCTCGCCCGGCTAGTTTTGTATTTTAGTAGAGACGGGGTTTCACCGTGTTAGCCAGGATGGTCTCGATCTCCTGACCTCGTGATCCGCCCGTCTCGGCCTCCCAAAGTGCTGGGATTACAGGCTTGAGCCACCGCGCCCGGCCTACTGTTTTTAAATTATCTTACATTATATATTTTCTCTTTCAAGAAATAGTTTAGATCATTTAGTTTTGCACATGGATTAGATTTAAATCTACATACTTGGAGTGCTCACTCCAAGTACTCTTGCACCATTATTTTCCTGTTCCTGAGCTAATAATTTTGCTTCATTCGTAATAAACGTGATTATATAATCAAGTAACAGTTTTTCAAAAATTTACATGGATGATACTTATCTGTAAGCTATGGCATTTATGTACACATCTTTATTTCACCTGAAGGACAATTTGGCTGCCTATAAAGAGCTGGATCTGAAATAATTTTGTCTTAATATTAGATAGAACTGTCCCAGCTGATCTCAAAACTTTCAGAGCCAGGTGAATCTTGTCCATTTGTCCTTTTTTTTTCTAAGTACCTTGTCTTGTAGCCTGGATATGATTTAAATTTTTTATCCTTATAATTCAAAATGAGTGCCACCAGGATGTAGCTCTTTGTATCTCTTTGTACTTGATTTTTGCCTGGAATTAAATGATTCTTAAACTCTTCTCTCTCTCTCCCTCTCTCTCTATATATATGCACATATATATGTATATGTATATATGATCACTTTTGCAAAGTATTTCTCTGACCTTTTGTCTAGAACCTAACTTAGCCATACGATGCTCTGAGTTCTCTGATCATAGCTACCTTCCCTTCTTTCACCTTTTTACATCCATCCACTCTACTTTCATTCTGTGAGAACTCAACTTTGTTTCCATATCCCTAACTCATTTTCATCTACTCCAGTTGTGCCTTACACATCTTCAACAGTGAATTATTCCATTGTATTTTTAGAGTCCTTTTGATCCTGCCCAATGTCATACATAACCCTCTCCTTTCCTTTTCTCTATGTGACCATTCTTTCATTCTTGATTTTTCATTCCTTGTACTTACACCTTTTATTTTCTGGAAGCTTTTCAGTCTTACAGTCTACTGAGGGTGCTTTTCTTCTGATTTCTGTAATAAGTCACATTCAGGGGTGCATTTTTAATTTGTCTTCATATGCTATTTCATTTCATTTCATCTGAGCAAATTTTTATAGGATCCATTTATTTCTTATCTTTACTTGTAGTAAGTAGAGACTAATTCAATGTTTGCCAACATATATTATATATGAATCACTATTGAGCCCCTTCCTGAATGTAGCTTGTAACCAAGTTCCTTGTCCAGATCTTTAGTTGAGGGAAGTTGATGACTATTCCAAATTTCTAATACATATTCTTCTATTATAAAACAATAAATTATTGTTTTTCGACTCCTAATTTCTGATCCCTGTAGCTATAAGCAAATGAGTAAATAAAATACAATTTCCAACCATCTGTCCTCCATTCCTACTTTTATAACTCTTTGTATATGAGAACCACAGCATCTTTGATGAGACCGAGATGGCTAAGTGATCATCAAACTCATTTCCTCTTCTTCCTGGACCCACAGCCAGGGTACATCTCTAAGTTCCCTTGCAAGTGGAATTCTATCTCGAGGAATGTGAGTGAAAGTGATGGACACTTTGTCCAGGTCTGGGCAAGCAAAAGTTCCCACATGTAATCTATTCCTTTCCAACAACTGCTTGCTGGATGTTGATGGTTAGGACAATTTTGGAAGCCAACTACTTAAGAGGGCAGAGCCTCTGGCAACCTGGATTCTTGAATGATTCTGAGGAGCAGGCAGCACCACATTCTCATTTGGATGACTGTGAGGCAGGAAAAACGTGTACTGAGTTAACTGCAGTGGTGGGTTCATTTGTTTCAGAAGTTAATATGCTTTTACCAATATACACTTTCCTTCATCTACACTTTACTTCTCAGTTATTTTCTAAGAGTTGCTGAATCTGGGCAGGCATGTAGAGACATTGGAGAAAGGGCTGGACATTTTTAGGTAAGATGACAATGCTTAGGCTATCTCTCACATCACCACCCTGAGAGGGGTGGGTTCTTGGCTTCCAGGAAAGAATTCCAGGGTGAGCTGGCGGTATTAGACAGCAACTTTTGTTGAAGCAGCATTGTACAGCAGTAGCAGAGGACTGCTCCTTGCAGAGCAGGGCTAACCCATAGGCAGTGTGCCCGGAGTAGCAATGTATGGGCTGTTGGCAGCTGTGTTTATACCCACTTTCAATGATATGCTAATTAAGAGGCAAGTTATTCAGAACTTTCTGGAAATGAGGCAGGGATGTTCTGAAACCATATGAGGTAACTTACGGGCCATTGCTGTGGTTCATTGCCGTGGCATTTGTAAATTGTCATGGCACTAGTGGGACTGTCTTTATGCTAATGAACAATGAGGGCAACTAGAAGTTGCTTTCATCACCATCTACTGGTTTTGGCCAGCTTCTTCACTGCACCCTGTTTTGACTAGATCCTGCTCTAATCAGCGGGGTCGTCACTGGGGTCACGACCAGTGTTCTGAAAACAAGTCCTGCTGATCTCCTGCCTTGATAGCACTAGGCCACATTTGCTGGATTACGTGGTCAGTGGACTAGATGTTTGTCCCACTAGACTGCAGGCTCCATGCGGGTAGTGATGACCTCTGGCTCACTCAGTGCCCTGGCCCCAGCACCCAGCACCCAGCACAGTGCAGGCCCACAGAGATGCCTCAATTATTTATATATATGTATACACACACACACACACACACATATATACACACACACACGTATATACACACACATACACACACACGTATATATACATACATATATAATATATATAATTGTGATAATTTTATATATATTATTGTGATAATTATATATATATAATTGTGATAAAATGCACATAATATAAAATTTGCCATCTTTACCATTTTTATGTGTACCATTCAGGGGCATTAAATACTTTCACATTGTTGTGCTATCATCACCACCATCCAACCACAGAACTCTTCATTTACAAATATAATCAATGATATTTATTGAAAAAAGGGATGAGAGGTCCTTTTATAAAGTGAAAATTATTTGTAATGTAATAATATCTCTCCCAGTTTAACCACTGGGGAAGTTTGGACTTATGTGTGTGTGTATATATATATATATATATAT
>NW_016811703.1:277244-282952 GCF_001698545.2 Rhinopithecus bieti
GAGTTATCTTTTTATTCTCCTTATGTAAGCATTGTTAGTCAGGTCAAGCATAACCTACAGTAAAATAGTATTGCCTGACAGCTGGCACCGGGGCTCATGTCTGTAATCCCAGTGTTTTGGGAGCCTGAGGCCCGAGGATTGCTTGAGGCCAAGTGTTCCAGGCCAGTCTGAGCAACTTACTGAGAGCGAGATCCTGTCTCTGAAACAAACATTTATAAGAATGGCAATGGCCGGGCGCGGTGGCTCAAGCCTGTAATCCCAGCACTTTGGGAGCCCGAGATGGGCGGATCACAAGGTCAGGAGATCGAGACCATCCTGCCTAACACGGTGAAACCCCGTATCTACTAAAAAATACAAAAAAACTAGCTGGGCGAGGTGGCGGGCGCTTGTAGTCCCAGCTACTCGGGAGGCTGAGGCAGGAGAATGGCGTAAACCTGAAGGCGGAGCTTGCAGTGAGCTGAGATCTGGCCACTGCACTCCAGCCTGGGCGACAGAGCGAGACTCCGTCTCAAAAAAAAAAGAAAGAAAAAAAAAAAGAATGGCAATATTGCCAGATTAATCTTCCTCAGTTATTGATTGACACAGATTTGAAAAGTACTGATTCATAGGTGTCCTAACTAAATCAAGCATTTTGTCCTTGTTTCCTGAGCAGCTAGACACTGATGAACTTCAGGAATGAAAACATTCACCCTTTGGCGCATTCAAAATAGAAAACAAGTTTGGTAGTAAGTCATAGTGACCATAGTTATAAAAATAAACAGTAATTTAGCTTTAGGCTGGGTGCAATGGCTCACCCCTGTAATCCCAGCACATTGGGAGGCCAACTTGGGCAGATCATTTGAGCCCAGGAGTTGGAGACCAGCCTGGACAACACAGCAAGATCTCCTCTCTACAAAACATACAAAAATTAGCTGTGTGTTGGCCGGGCGTGGTGGCTCACGCCTGTAATCCCAGCACCTCGGGAGGCTGAAGTGGGCAGGTCACCTGAGGTCGAGAGTTCGAGACCAGCCTGACCAACATGGAGAAACCCGTCTCTACTAAAATTAGCCGGGTGTGGTGGCACATGCCTGCAATCCCAGCTACTCGGGAGGCTGAGGCGGGAGAATGTCTTGAACCCGGGAGGCACAGGTTGCAGTGAGCAGAGATCGCACCATTGCACTCAAGTCTGGGCAACAAGAGCGAAACTCTGTTTAAAAAAAAAATTAGCTGTGTGTGGTGGTGTGTGCCTGTGGTCCCAGCTACTTGGGAGGCTGAGGCCAGGGAATTGCTTGAGCCCAGGAGATGGAGGTTGTAGTGAGCTGACGTTGCTCCACTGTACTCCAGCCTGGCCAATGGGAGTAAAACCTTGTCTCCAAATAATAACAATATAATTAATTAATTAATTAAAATAAAGAGAATGGCGGGGACAGGAAAAGAAGGGTAAAAATTGGAACTTTGAAGTCAGAGTACTCCAAATCCATTTTCCCACAACTTACTAGGTATAATTTTGGCAAAATTTTGCACTTTCTCCAAGCCTTAGTTTTCTCTATGTGTAAAATGAGAATAACAACTGTACATAGGTTGTTTTAAGGATTAAATGAGACCATGCATGTGAAATATTTAGCACAATACCTCGAGTAAAGTCAAGTACTAATTATCAACATATATATATATATATATGATTTTATTAAATAAGGAACACGTCTAAGGTAACTGATGGATCTAGAAATACTTGCATACATGGACTGGGAAAATAAAATATTACTGATGGGATCTGAATAAAAAAGCTGGGAAAAAGGTGAGTAGATAAATCAGCATAACCTAGAAATAGGATATACATTTAAACTATCTTTAACCTTTAGATACAGTAAGATGTTTTGCAAATGAATACTTAGATGTTGAATTTCCTTTTAACGTTTGCTCTCAGAGGAGCAAAGCATAAGGCCATTTGATTATATAAACTACAAACAAGTAATTTGGAAGTGTTTTACTCTAAGAAAAAAACTACCCAAGAGAGGGCTTGTATTTGGGAAAAGTCATGTAGGTTTGATTCCTGTGAGATACTTCCAAAGCTACAATATTGTTAATTGACTTGAAATTGATTTGAAACTCTTTTGTCCAACAACATCCTGTTGTGTGTGTATGTGTGTGTGTTTACAATATTCAGAGAATTCTGCTTGGAGTTGTGAAGCCTGTGGAGGCAGAAGATATATATCCATCCTAACATAAAACTTGCAATGTATTAAAGAAGAGTCAGGGTGTGATGGTATGTGCCTACAGTCCTAGCTACTTGGGAGGCTAAAAAGGAATTACCGCTTGAGCCCAGGAGGTCACGGCTACAGTTAATTGCAATTGCACCACTGTGCTTCAGTGCACTCCAGGCCCGGGCAACAGCGAGAGACCCTGTCTCAACAACAACAACAACAACAACAAAGGAGTCAAAGCAAATTAGAGGTTATAGCGCATATGTGTGCAGATAATTATATGTTTAAATAGTGTACATAAATACTAATTATAATAAGTACTGAAGTACTGAAGGATACTAAAGTAGTCTGGTTTTACCATGAGCAGGTTTAATGAAAGACAGTGTCTCCAAAACATAGTGATTTCATGTCAATTTAAACATTTTTTCTGAACCAAAACACAATTAGCATGAATGTACTGAAGTTATGTAATTTACAAGTGAATCTTTCAGACCTAACATTAAGCTCCATAAATGCCATTATAAATCATTATGTCCAAAATACCTCATAACAATAGATTCATACAAGACCCATTGATAAAAGTCACCAGGTATGAGCCAGGTCAGTTTTTTCTATTCTTCTTCTTCTTCTTCTTTTTTGGTACTTCAAAGGAGATTATGATCAATGTCAAAGAAGCAGTAAAACTAAATGAACTAATTACAGATCTACAGGGGGTGTGTTCTCAAGGTGAGTAGCTTCTAATTACCAGATACCATCAGAAGGAAGGGCTGTTGTGAGGTGCTGAGCTCTGCAGTACTTTTCTGTTCCCATCAGTTAGCATAACATCATTTGGCTACTGCTCTGGGTATTGATGTTATATAACATAAACACGCTTACGTAAGGAAAAGAGAGAGAAACGCATAACCAATGCAGAATGGTGCTGGCTGCGGATCGATGCCCTTCAGAGCACCCATGTTTTGGATTGTGCTTTCTGTACAACACAAAATACTGCCTCAATAAATTTGTACAATAAGTTAGTTGCAAGCTATTTGGAAGTGACAGGAAAACACACAGTGTAAATATGCATTTATTTCATGTTATTTAGTTATAGCATCACTTTCTATTAAAGGATTCAGCTCTATTATGATTAGTCTATTGAAATCTAGTCTACAATGAATAGGTCCCAATGGTATATGCTTGTGGGACACCTGGTTGAGTTTTTTTTTTTTTTTCCTCTATCAAAAACAAACTTGCCTATACTTGTATTAAAGACATGGCCTGTTTTCTTAGTAGTACTGTACTTGGAGTTGATTGTCCTAGGTAACCTTCTTTCTCTAGTCCCTTCTCCCCAGAAATGCTCAGACACACCCTGGGTGCTATTAAGAATGAATCCTGCAGGTTCATTCATGCTGTGACAAATGGCAGAATCTCCTTCTAATTTGAGGCTGAATAATATTTCATTATATATATTACGTATAATATATACCTACATATATATGTGTATACACACACCATTTTCATTATATTAAGTGAAATAAGCGAGACATATAAAGAAAAATCTTGCATGATCTCACTTTTATGTGGAATCTAAACAACAACAACATAAAGGTCAAGAGGCAGGGGGGTGGGATGAAGAGATGTAGGTCAAAGTGGCAGATACGTACAGATGAACAAGTCTGAAGATCTAATGTACAGCATGAGAACTACAGTTAATAAAATTGTACCGTATTAAGGATTTTTGTTAAATTAGTAGATTTTCACTGCTCTTGTCACAAAGCAGTCACTCTGTGAGATGATATGTTTGTGTGTTTCACTAGAGTAACCATTTTACTATCTATATGTATCCTATGACATCATGTTGTAAACCTCAAATATATACAATAAAATTGATTTTAAAAAAAGATTGAACCCTGGCTCTGGCTTTGAGTCCAGGCTCTACTCCTTATTAGCTATGCAACTTTGAATAAGTTGCTTAATGCCGTTTCCTCATTTGCAAGGTGTAGGTAGATAAGAGTACCTATCTCAAAAAATTAAGTGGATTAAAGAAGATAATGAACCAGTGTGTGATTAGCAACCATGTAGTTGCTCATAAATGGTAGCGACTTTGCTACTAGAAAAGCCAGCTGCATTTGATGTTGTGCAGATAAGTTGTATGATTCACTTCAGCGTTGCACTCTGAAGGCAGTCACAAACACAAGCGAAGGCAACCGCCAAACCAAGTGCTGCCTTCAGTGGGTCAAAGCCCTCTTCCCTGTTGCTGGCTTCACCTCCTAGGTTATCCTTTACAAAATGTAATCGTTACTGAGCCTACATGAGCCTTGATGGCCTTGCTGCCTGGCACTAGGGCATGAAAGTCATGCCTGGGTAGAAATCAAGAAGGGCTGCTGTGCCCCTGCTTGGCATGTACAGTAGAGTCAGAGAAGTGATTGGATGGTAATAAATAGCTCCCGGGACTCTCTTCCCTTCTTTCCCACCAAACCTTTCTTCTACAGCCATGATGCCTGCTGTCCTATTATGAGCCTTGTGACCTGTGCTCTTATTTTTATTGAGTCAACCCATAGGTGTTATCATACTCCTAATCCATATATAAATAAACTTGTGGGAGGCCTTGTTTCTTGTATTTGCCTAGTTAGCTTCCTGAGAAGTTCCTCCTTCATCCAGAATTGACTAATTTCTGGGCTCAATAGTGACTGTGATAACCTATGGTCCTTTAAGACACTGTGCAATTGGTCTACCATTCATATTTTTGCTTCCAGAGTACTACAAGGACAAATATTACTTTTATTACAGTAAAAGAAAATATCCAAGTAGCCCTTTTGCTGGTTATCTTAGTACTGGTGAAAAAAAATACTTAATTTTTAATGCTTTCTAAAATTACACATATATATTTTATTCAAATCAAGATCCTATTTCAGTGGATAAAACATGTTTTAATCACCTCCTGTTCATTCAATTGGTGAGGCAGGGACTCCTGCCCTAGGGTTATAAGGATGGCTGAAGATGCTACTACCAACACTGGAAAGATAAGATCAACAGCAACTTGTTAGTCAGATATACTCACTGCCCGGGGAGTTAGGGGGACACCGTAGACCAAGGAGGGTTGTATTCAGGAGCAGAGTGGACAACCGGGGGCTGCGGGAGGCAGGCTTTGTAATATCAAGAGGGTGAGGTGTCTGTTGGTTCATAGGAGGAAGTGATTGGCTTGTTTGAACAATTTGGAAAACTAGCAGGAAGTTGAAACCCCAGGATACGCCAGGACAAGTAGGAACTGCCTCTCGTACTCTTGAAAGGAAGGTTGTTCAGCCAAGGGACCTTATCCACAAGAGCAGAGCAAGGAGGGGAAATTGCAGTGAGAACATTCAAGGCCTCCCAGTTTCAACAGATGTCAAGGCAGCGCGTAACACTGAGCCTTAATTTTAGACCTTAGACCACACATGTCAAGATGGCAGACCTTTCATTCTCTTGATGTATAAAACCAGAGCAAAACAATGTTCTAAAGGTGACTATCATTTGATGAAGGACTTTTTTTTTTTTTTTTTTTTTTTT
>NW_016811703.1:283268-296991 GCF_001698545.2 Rhinopithecus bieti
TTTTTTTTTTTTTTTTTTTTTTTACTTTTACAAGGCTGAGACAAGATAATACTGAGAAAGAAGCAATTATTTGGTATCTTGAGGCAATAAAGCATTCTATTTCTTTTCCTGAAATATGTATGCTGTTCTACTCATTAACCTATTTTCCAGTCTTGCAAGTTACTGCAAGTGCAATCCAGTGTTATTGGAGATAAGATTACTGATTTAAGGGAGGGGTACATAGATTTATCTGTTTCTCAATGTAGACATTGTCTCAAAATAGAAAGACTTATAATTTCTTATGTATTATGTGACGGTTGCTTCACAACCTCCCCCATCACATATTTCACAGTGTATTTATATTTCTAAATAAACAACACATTATAAAGCCTTGGAAAGTCAGTGAATGTTCTATACTTTGCAAAGGTTATTGTCAGAAGGAAAACGATAAAGAGGGCCATTGTCCCTTTTCTCTTTCCCATGCCCTCTCCCTTAGGAGGAACGGTCGGTTGTACAACACTCACTCATACAATGACATGCCAGCCAGCATCTAAAGAGCACCAGGCAAATCTACATGTAGCATTCTAAAAACCAGATCTTCAAGAAATGTAAGGTTCAACTAGTAGAGCAGCTAAAACAGTGTCTGGCACATAGTAAACTCTTATTCCAATATTGGTTAATTAATGAATAAATGTTGACAGTAGCTGTGATTGAAATGAACCAATGCATAGTCCAAAAGGATGGGCACATTTACATGAAAACCTACTTAACTCTCAAGACCACTTCTTACATTGGACCATGTACCAATGTTAGCCTTGAGTCCATACCTTGGATCATCTCATGAGGATCACCTAAGATGGTCCCACTCTATAAGATCCTGGTTCAGTTTGTCTAGGGCCATGAATCTGCATTTCAGAAAGCCACCCAGATGATTCTCAGACCCACTACAATTTAAGAATCACAAAGCTCAATAGTGAAATGTATGCCTTTTGGAGAAAAAGAAGGAAGGTAAGAAACTCCTGCAGACCAGCACAGGCCATGGTCACCCTTTCACTCAGGTGTGTGACTCTTTCTTCCCTACCTCAAACAATGCTTCTTCCCAATGCATATATGTGAATTTCATGATGAAATGAAATGACACGTGCCTTTGGATGATACTTAACAGTTTTTTTCATTCTGAGAAGGTATTTTATTTGTTTATATTTATTTACTTAAATCAAGGCCACCTAAACTAGAAACCCCTTGGTCTCCACGCTCTGATTCCTTTTTTGATGGGCTTTAAAGTTACTGTCCCCCTCATCTCAGCTATGGTCCCAGTGATCCCCAGGCCCTGCCACACTCTGCTCATTGCGGTGTTCCATGCTGCTCTTTTCTGCTGTCTCAGACTTGATCCCACCTCTCTACTCTCTTCCAGGTGAATGAAGCAGGCTCTGAACTTCGCGAAGAGTCATTTTCGCTTGAAGACCCTAAACTTGTTGTAGTTTGACTCCCCCTCTTTTTTTTTTAATTAATTTTTTTTTTTTTTGAGACAAGTCTTGTTATGTTGCCCAGGCTTGTCTTGGATTCCTGGGCTCAAGGGATCCTCCTGCCTCAGTCTCCTGAGTAACTGCGAGTATTGGTGTGTGCTCTCCCGCAGTTTTTGAGGTAACCTAGACTCCTTTGTGGTGCGAATGGGACTGGTGTTTTCATAGAGAGGAGAAGCTGTGTCCTCAGCTTCCTGGACTGCTCTAGCTTTTTCTTTTTTTCATCCCTATTGGTCCCTTGCAGGGACCATCTTCAGCTAAGGACCATAAGGTGAATGCTCATAGGGTTGACTTGTGTGCCCCAGTCCTTTGGTGATGGCAGTGGCGTCTTGTGGGAGTTCTGTCCTTTATCTTTCTCTCTCTCTCTGGGCTTCAGTCTTGGGATGGGAGACTTTTCTGGCTTCTGTCGCATTCATTCACTCATGTAGCGTTCATCTGCAAGGCCCAGACGAGGGGGTCCTGCCATTAGGCCTTTAACAATTTCTGCAGCAGGCTTGCCAGTCATTTCTGCTCCTTCAGCCACCACACTCGGGCTGCTCTCTGGGGAGAGACCAGAAATTCCTCCTGGCATGCTGGACATACCCTCTGAGCACAGGGACATGCTTGTAAGCAGTTGCTCCAACTACCTAAAGATCCTCTAAGCACACCTGCCATGATGTGCTGGTTCCACATCCTACTGGATCCATGGAGGCAGCTCTTGCTGGTGCTGTGTTAATGTGCTCTGAGTCTGCAGACTTGGTGGCCTGTGTGTCCATAGCACCTGCTTTCGTGCCTGTTGCTACCGCTGCTGTTGCCCCTTCATTGAGCACTGATTGCATTGAATGAACGAATGAATGAATGAATGAAGAAGAGTGCACTTCCATGAACACACGTGCCAGAGACGTGTTGAATTTCTTCCCCCTAAGCGTAATCAGAGGAGGTGACCCCAAGCACCTCAGGGACCGTGGGAAGTTCCTAATGCTGGCCTGATGCAGATTCCCTTCTCCATGGAACACCATGGCCACTGGGCTCTGCCTCCCACACAGGTATCCCCATAGTGTCCTCAGCTGGGATGTCCTGGGTACAGATGTAAGCCTCCGTTGGTGGTCTTAGGGGATAAACAAGGTTTTTCCAGATCTTTTGCATCTGCAGGGGCACAGCTGCAGGTGAAATGAGTGGCCAATGGCGAGCTTCAGGTGGAACTGTTGTCTGTGGATGGCCATCTTTAAAAACCTCAAGGAGGCAGCCCTGTTGCCTCGAAGGTCTTTATCGGCCTACAGCCTCTACCTTGGATGTCTCAGTCACTTTTTTTTTTTTTTTTTTTGAGACAGAGTATCATTCTGTCACCCAGGGTGGAGTGCAGTGGTGTAATCTCGGCTCACTGCAACCTCCTGGATTAAAGTTATTCGCCTGCCTCAGCCTCCTGAGTAGCTGGGATTACAGGTGTCCACCGCCATGCCCGGCTAATTTGTGTGTGTGTGTGTGTGTATTTTTAGTAGAGACAGGGTTTCACCATGTTGGCCAGGCTGGTCTCGGACTCCTGACCTCAGGTGATCCACCTGCCTCAGCCTCCCAAAGTGCCTAGATTACAGGTGTGAGCCACGATGCCCAGTCTCTCAGCCACTTCTGGTCATGCCAGCAGCATGGCATCAGATATTTCCCGGCTGGGGCTGGTGGATACAAAGTCCACAGCCACCATTCCCATGGTGTGTAGATGGATCATCACTCTTCTTTTGCTATGTGGAAAAAGTCTCTTTCAAAAATCTGTTAAATTAACTTAATTTTGGCCTGAGGCTGCCTCCATACCTTGAGTTTCTGTGTCAGGAGCCACAACCTAACTTAGTAGGTAAACAAACTGAAACCCTAATTTAGGAGCATATTTTTGTAACAAATAGCTGTGTCACAGCCAGTCATAGCAACCGAACTTCCGCTAATCACAGGCTACCCACTGATCAGACCACGTCCAAAAAAGGCAAATGCCGGAGTTGTAACCAATCAAGCTATTTCTGTAGGGTACTTCCAGTTTTCTGTCTATAAATAATCCCTGCCCAGGGAGCTCTCTGAACTTCCACTTGTTCTGGGTGTTGCCTGATTCATGAATCATTCTTTGCACAATTAAACTCTGTTCAATTTAATTTGTCTAAAGTTTTCTCTTTCAACAGAACGATGTGTACTTGAAAACAGTACACTCTCTCTTGCACAGCTGTCCCTGGATCTTCCCCGTGGAGCTGTTAAACTTGCCCTCTGCTGGCAGTTTTCCACAGGGTAATATGGTTACATAGATCCGCAGCTCATGGCAATGTTTCATTAAGACAGCTCTTGGTGGCTGCTTCATACCTTTCTCACCACATCTCAAAGGCTGCCCTGCTGCGCCAGGTCTCCCTGGAACCCGGGGCTCCTGCGCAGGCCCCCATTTTGCTCAAGAACACCCAGGAAGGGAGGGCTTGGCCTGGAATGGGGACAACGATTACCCTCTACTCAGGCCTTTGGTGCCAGCTGAGGTCGATGCTTGTGCCAGGATCGAGACTGTGCCCATCCCATCGAGGGTGGGCAGATGTGGTGGTGCACAGATGTGGGGGCGCACAGATATGGGGGTGCATAGATGTGGGGGTGCACTGGACAGGGCCTCCCAGGCAGACACTCATTCACAACAGCCCGAGCCCAATCCGCCACTGCTCGCCTTCCTCCAACGTCTCCACCTAAACCATCCTTCTACCCATCGTGACCAATCACCTATCACCGTCACTCTGCCCTTTGTCCTCACATCTCCCTCCCCACACCCACAACGTGGTGGTCCTGCCCCGCAACGCAACAGAAACCCTGCCCAGTGCCGGGTGGAAGCTGCAAGGCCTGTGTAGACACTGCCTCCACAGGGCTGGCCCACTCTGCCGAGGGCCAGCTCAGGGGTGGTTTTGTTTTAAGTTGCAAAATAAAAGGTATCACCTGTGGGCCCTGAAGGCTTCATTTCCACTGGATGACAGGAACGTGTTTGTTCGGAGATTGTAGTCTCCCTGAACTGGAAAGGACCTTAGAAACAATCTATTACAACACTCTCCTCCTACATAGAGTTGGAGAAATTTCTCCCATGGCTGGACAGAATCAAGGAGACTTACCGTTTGGTAATACAGTTTTTGACGTTACCGCAGGAACATAGCGTCCCCCTCATAATGTTAGGTGGTTAGATAGACATTAGCAACTGGGAGGGGGCAAGAGAGGAGGGCAGAAGGGCTGTCACTAAGGCAGGCCCTGGCCCACCTAAGTTCAGCCCCCAAGACCACCCTAACTCCACCCTGATAGATGGAGCTTGTGGTAAAGTCTGTGGCCAGCACATCCTGGAGAAAGAAGAACTGGGCACAGATAAAAATCCCCTAATGTGGCGCGTGCCCAGTCCATCTAGGCCATAAAACCGGGTAACCTCATCCTCATTATACAGTCATTATAATAAAATTTACATGTGGTTTTGCCCCCCTGAGGGGACTTTCCTTAACAAAGTATAAGTAAAGACGTGCAGTCTAAGTTCAGTGATATAAGCATAAACTGCTAATCACATGACACAATCCTGTCACTCAAACACAGCCGGAGCCTCAACTCCTCCCCACAAACTGCACAAAAGCATCCTGAGCTCTATAAAGAGGGGCTGATTTCACTTCGCAGAGGTCAGCCCAGCCTCCCTCTGAGAGTGCATTACTGTGCTTCAGAAAGCCTTGTTTTGAGCTTGCATTTCGGGGTTCGTTCGCAATTCTTTGCTCACTATCATGAGAACCGAGACTGCTGGCCCAGAGGTCCAACTTTGTTGATCTCCTTGGCTAAAGGATCCATCCCAAGGCAGGATTCCAGGTGACAATACCATCTTGGCAGTTGCCAATTTTCCTATGCACATACAGGGATCTATTTTGTTTCCATATAGACACAAAACAAGCTTGATTTATCATATAAGCAATTCCAAAGCATTCTTTTAAGCAAGCTGTTTATGTAAGTAGATACTAATGAAAGTTGAGTACACTCAGTAACTGCTGGCTGTATTGGAGCTGTCTACTCATATTTAGAATCATCAAATTTAGGGAAAACAAAAAAGTAGGTGTTTCAGAATGCCCCCATGCTGCTCAGAAAGGTTTGATCTGAATCTAGGAAAGCCACTTTATATGGGAGAGACCTTAATTTTTTAGGCCTGAGTTGCTGTCACTGGGGACAATGATATAGTGGCAACTGGATTCGTAAATCCTCTAAAGCCGAAAGCACTTGTAGCAAGGTTACTCTGGGAATAACATGTCCATGGGGGAACTTTGGTTCCCCCTACACTGGATTAGAAGAGTTGTCTGGAATTTTCACAAAGACCAGGGTGAGCATCGGATTAAACTGGTGATCAGAATTCTGAAGGCTCATATGAACAGGAGCTGGGTGTGGAAAAGGTCACCATAAACTTACATGTGCTGGAACATCTTTCTACGCTCTACATTTTACTTAGACTTGTCTGGTCAAGATATTTCCAATTGCAAGGCATTTTATTCCAAGTTGTTACATGTTCGTGATTTGGTTTCCTAAGGGAGTTGATGGCATTAACTAGGTAGAGACAGAAGAATATTGGGGGTTGAGAGATTAAAACCTAAATATTGGCTGCAATGTACATTACTCCAGTGACAGGTGCATTAAAATCTCAAACTTCACCACTATACATGCATGTAACCCAAATTTACTTGTACCCCCAAAGCTAATGAAAGTTTTAAATATTTATTTAAAAATAAGAATGTGGGAACCATCCTACTATGTTAGCCCTCTGGACCATCCAGCCTGGCATTTTTTTAATGACAGAAATATCAACGGATAGATCATGAAAAAACATCATTGCTTTTCTTGACTAACCTGAAGTTCTGTAGAGCCTGACTTCCCTTAGTAGTAGTTTTTTGTTTGTTTGTTTGTTTGTTTGTTTGTTTTTGAGACGGAGTCTCGCTCTGCCGCCCAGGCTGGAGTGCAGTGGCCGGATCTCAGCTCACTGCAAGCTCCGCCTCCCGGGTTTACGCCATTCTCCTGCCTCAGCCTCCCGCGTAGCTGGGACTACCGGCGCCCGCCTCGTCGCCCGACTATTTTTTTATTTTTTGTATTTTTTGGTAGAGACGGGGTTTCACCGTATTAGCCAGGATGGTCTCGATCTCCTGACCTCGTGATCCGCCCGTCTCGGCCTCCCAAAGTGCTGGGATTACAGGCTTGAGCCACCGCGCCCGGCCTAGTTTTTTGTTTTTTTGAGACAAGGACTTGCTCTGTTGCCCAGGATGGAGTGAAGTAGTGTGAGCGTAGCTCACTGTAGCCTCAACTCCCCAGGCTCAATTAATCCTTCTGGCTCAGCCTTGCAAGCAGCTGGGATTATGGGCATGAGCCACCATACTCAGCTAACTGTTTAGTTTTGTGTTGAGACGGGGTCTCACTGTGCTGCCCAGGCCGGCCTCAAACTCCTGGACTCAAGTGATCCTCCCACCTCCCATTCCCAAAGTTCTGTGATTAGAGATGTGGCCATCGCACCCATCCCCTTAGTAGTATTTTAATGTATCCATTATTCCTTAGAACCTTTTTATATCTTGTTAACTTTTGTGATATTTATTTGCTGTGGTCTGAATGTTGGCATCCCCCCATATGTTGGCACCTACATGTGTGATAGTATTAAGAGATAGTGATGTGGGGGGTGATTAGGTCATGAGGGTGGAGCCCTATTGAATGGGATTAGTGCCTCTTTTATAGAGATGTGAAGGAGCCTCCTATGTGGGGACACAGCAACTAGGCACCATCTATGAACAGGAAATAGGCCCTCACCAAACAAAGAATCTACTGTTGCCTTGATCTTAGGCTTCCCAGCCTCCAGAACTGTGAGTCATAAATTTTGGTTGCTTATAAATTATCCAGTCTAGGGTATTTTTGTCATAGCCATCCAAATAGAGACATTAGTGTTCCATGCTACAGAAAAGAGTCCTTGATGTTTTCTACCTAATTAATTTCACTTAAGTTTGAAAATAATGTCCTCTCCTCTAGCTACTTCAGAATTGGAAAAAGAGATATGTGGCCTCCTCTTTCATCCAACGTCCTTCTCTTTAGTCCAAGACCTGTGCCTGTCCTAAAACATGTACTAGACACTGACTAAAACTCATCTGTAATGCACATTGACTTGATGTATTTTACATCTTGCTTCTCCTCTTGTTTCTCTTGACTTTCTAAGCTGCTGACCTGGTTGGTTGTTCTGCCATTTCTTCCTGGTCTTGACTCTGATCTATACAATTTCATCCCCGATCATGAACTCTTCCATCATCTGAAGTCATCATGTCTCCTTGTTAGGCCATATTGGAATACAGATCATCTGGTCTAACCTAGTTACAGGTGTTTTTCTACTTAACATGCTTAACTTCCTTCGCCAAACATCCTCCCCACCCAACTAACTTACTCCAGTCTTTTAAACAAAACTTTAGATGTATTTATCTTATCTATGTCGCTCATTATTTTATGAACTGCCATCCTGAATCCTTTACAATGTACCTAATAACTCAGATGATGATGATGATGATTATTATTTGAGACAGAGTCTCACTCTGTCGCCCAGGCTGAAGTGCAGTGGTGCAATTTCACCTCCCTGCAACCTCTGCCTCCCGGGCTCAAGCAGTTCTCCTGCCTGAGCCTCCTGAGTAGCTGGGATGACAGGCACATGCCACCATGCCCGGCTATGTTTTGTATTTTTCACTGTGTTGGTCAGGCTGATCTCGGACTCCTGACCCTGTGATCCACCCGCCCCAGCCTCCCAAAGTGCTGGGATTACAGGTGTGTGAGCCACTATGCGCGGCATAACTCAGATTTTTAAAAATAACACAGGAGCTGAAAATGTGCCAAGTAAAGTTGCACTGCATGCCTTCGTCCTCTGAACTAGGTGACAGCCCAACCACGCTGTATAATCCTGGGACTAAAACAAAACCACATGGGAGGAGAACAGTGGCAGGGGCTCCTCTATATTTGATGGGCATGGGGGATTTACCTGATTGCCACTATCTTCCGGAACCTTCCAAAGGAGAAAAATCACTTAGTGTTGGTCACTAGAGCTAGTGATTTTTTTTTTCAAGAAGCTGGATATTACAACTTGATTTTTACTTCTCTCTCTTACAAATAATTAATATTTTGTTAGATCCTGTCCTAGGAAACCATGTTAGAGCTTCCAGTCCACATCCTTAATTCCACGGGCTTCACTCCCCCTTCTAGTTGTGGCACAAGTGACCACAACCATTACAGTCAGGAGCTGAGCATCAAAGCAAACACATTTCTGTGTGTAGCACCACAGCCCTTTTCTCATTTGTTCATACAACCGTTTTTTAAATTGAGGATCAATTATGTGTCCCAAGCATCAAATATTCAGCAGTGAACAAAGAAGTTAAAATCCCTTGTGGAATTTATATTATTTGGAGAAGACAATAAATAATATCAAATATACAGTGTAAATCAAATATACAAAATGTACAAAACCAAATATATAGTATAAATTAAATACACAGTATATTAGGGATAGATGCTAAAGATAAAAATACAGGAAAAGGAGATAGGGAGACCAGGCAAGTCACCACAGAGCGGGTGGCATTGCATAAAAGTCTAAAGGAAGGAAGGAAGGAGGCTTGGGACTATGGATCAGAAGAGCATTTCAGGCAAGGAGAACAGAAAAAACAAAGGCCCAGGAGAGGCCAGCGTGGCTGGACAGTAGTGAAGTTTGGGGATTCCAGCCAGAAATGAGGTTGCAAAGTGAGGGCACATTAAGTGCCGACTTCCAGGTCACAGTTGGGACTTTGGATTTTCTTCTGAGTGCAATGGGAAGCAGATACTGTGTTTCGAAGAGCACCTAGTTGTAGTTTTGAGATGATGACTCTGGTTGCTGTGTTGTAGAGGAAGGAAGGAGTGAAATGATCAAAGCAGAGGCTGCTTGGAAGGCTGATGCATGGGTCTAGGAGAAAGATGCTGGTGTCTTCGGGAAGGGTGGTGGCCGGGGAGAGATGAGAAGGGGTCAGATTTTGGATATTCTCTGAAGGTAGACCCAAAAGGATTTTCTGGCAGATCAGATGCCAAGTGAGAGAAAGAGAGGAGTCAAGAAAAACTCTGAGATCTTTTGACCCGTATAGGCATCCCACCAAATCTTCTAAAATCTTCAGACCTTGCTGATATTCCTAGGAGTTTAGGAAGCACATTAAAACACTAATGCCAATAATGATGCTGGAGAATATATATTATTTATATATTCAAATTATTAATGCTTTATTTCTTTGCTTTCTTGATTGACACATATATGGTATAAATAGTTTACCGAATATATAGTTTACCGAATATAACTTTTTTTTTTTTTGAGACGGAGTCTCACTCTGTCGCCCAGGCTGGAGTGCAGTGGCCGGATCTCAGCTCACTGCAAGCTCCGCTTCCCGGGTTTATGCCATTCTCCTGCCTCAGCCTCCCGAGTAGCTGGGACTACAGGCGCCCGCCACCTCGCCCAGCTAGTTTTTTGTATTTTTTAGTAGATACGGGGTTTCACCGTTTTAGCCAGGATGGTCTCGATCTCCTGACCTCGTGATCCGCCCGTCTCAGCCTCCCAAAGTGCTGGGATGACAGGCTTGAGCCACTGCGCCCGGCATAACTTTCTTTATATCTGTTTCCACGTGCAAAATTATTTCTCTTACCTAAAGAATACCTAAACTTGTCTTAATTTTAAAACGAGAGATGTAGGCTGGGCACAGTTGCTCACACCTGTAATCCCAGCACATGGGAGGCCAAGGCAGGCAGGCAGATCACTTGAGGTCAAGAGTTCGAGACTAGCCTGGCCAATGTGGCAAAACCCTGTCTCTACTAAAAATACAAAAATCAGCCGGGTGTGGTGGCAGGCACCTATAATTCCAGCTACTCGGGAGGCTGAGGCAAGAGAGTCACATGGACCCGGGAAGCAGAGGTTGCAGTGAGCCGAGATCGTGCCACTGTACTCCAGCCTGGGTGACAGAGCAAGACTCTGTCTCAAAAAAAAAAATAATAAAAATTAAATAAATACATAAATAAAACAAGAGATGCTACTGTCTTGGGCCAGGGTGGTGTTGGGGGAGAAGGGGTAAGAGTGGTCAAGCGGACTGTCTGACACACCGAATGGGAAGTATCAGAGAAAGACAGGCTATCTTAGTCAGCTTGGGCTGCTGTAACAAAGTATTAGGTTGATGCAATTGCGATGAAAAGAAATGACAAAAACCGCAATTACTTTTGCACCAACCTAACACCATAGACTGGGTGGCTTACAAACAACAGGAATTTATTTCTCAAAGTCCTGAAGGGTAGAAATCTGAGATCAGGGTGTCAGCACAGTAAGATTCTGGCAAGGGCTCTCTTCTGGGTTGCAGACTGCTTACTTCTTGTTGTATCCTCACTTGATGGAAAGAGACTGAGCTAGCTCTCCGGCCTCTTCTTTTTTTTTTAATTTTTTTTTTTTTATTGTACTTTAAGTTCTAGGGTACATGTGCATAACGTGCAGGTTTGTTACATATGTATACTTGTGCCATGTTGGTGTGCTGAACCCATCAACTCGTCAGCACCCATCAATTCATCATTTATATCATGTATAACTCCCCAATGCAATCCCTCCCTCCTCCCCCGCCATGATAGGCCCCAGTGTGTGATGTTCCCCTTCCTGAGTCCAAGTGATCTCATTGTTCAGTTCCCACCTATGAGTGAGAACATGCGGTGTTTGGTTTTCTCTTCTTGTGACAGTTTGCTAAGAATGATAGTTTCCAGCTGCATCCATGTCCCTACAAAGGACGCAAACTCATCCTTTTTTATGGCTGCATAGTATTCCATGGTGTATATGTGCCACATTTTCTTAATCCAGTCTGTCACTGATGGACATTTGGGTTGATTCCAAGTCTTTGCTATTGTGAATAGTGTCTGGCCTCTTCTTATAAGGCACTAATCACATTCACGAGGGCCCCACCCTAATGACCTAATTACTTCCAACCAGGCTCCACCTCCTAATACCATCACTCGGGGGATCACATTTCAATGTATGAATTTTTGTGGGGACAAAAACCTTCAATCCATAACAGAGGAGAAATAAAGAAAATAAATTGCCCCAATGTATTAATGGTAAGTGGATTTTTGTTGTTGTTTTGAGACAGAGTCTCTGTCACCCAGGCTGGAGTGTAGTGGCACATTTTTGGCTCACTGCAACCTCTGCCTCCCAGGTTCAAGTGATTCTCATGCCTCAGTCTCCAGGGTAGCTAGGACTACAGGAATGTGCCATCACACCCAGTTCATTTTTTTGTATTTTTAGTAGAGACGGGGTTTCACCATGTTGGCCAGGCTGGTCTCCAACTCCTGACCTCAGGTGATCCACCCGCCTTGGCCTCTTAAAGTGCTGGGATTATAGACATGAGCCATCGCACCCCACCAGGTTTTTATCACTAACAAGAATGAAGAATAGTACATGATATCTTTGTGGGTGGGCTCATTTGACAATGATTTTCTAGTGTCTTCTTGGTGCCTAGGTGCTAGAGACATGTCAGTGAACAAGAGGTGCAGAAATCCCAAATCTCAAGGAGTTTACATTCTGGAGGGTGGAGACAAGTAATGTGTATGTAATATGTCAGATGATAAGTACTGAAGGCAAGGGCGTGGTGCGGGCGGGGGGGCAGCAAGGAAGGAGGCTGGAAAGTACCAGGGGGATTCATAGGTAGTAAATTCTTAGAATTTGTTAAATAATATATGGGGTTTATTCCTATGTCTACTTTTTAAACAGCTTGATATAGGGAAATGTATTCATTTAATCACTTTGACTACCAGCAAAATAGGCCATGGGTCACACACTTAGTATTTCTAGATTCTTCAGAGTATTAGAAATGAAGAATGAAGCATAGCACCCTTTGTAAGGGTAGTGGCCCTTGCGCACTTTGTGTACTCTGTAGGGATAACAAAGAACGCGCAGTAAACGGTACTTGGTTAGATGGTAGTCATTGTAGGCAATTGGCTTTAGACTTACACTTCATATAAGCTCTATTTAACCTACTCAGGTTGTCCTCATTAGGGCTTTTCACTTGGAACGCTATTATAGCAATAATATATTGTATTTTTAGCATCTTATATAAAGTTTCCCACAAATGCCCAAGTTATATAATCAGCCCCCCCTCGGCCCCCCCACCCTCGGCTTTCTTTCAGCTTCCCACAGTTTTACAGTAGGGGCAAGGAGGTGTGAGTGCAATAGGGGATCCCTGTGCAGTGACTGCAGGTGTTCAGGTCTCAGAGACTGGTTCCCCCTTTCTAAACAGGGATGGGTACGCACCAACAAAATGTGTTTCTTGATACCCTTCTCTTCTATTCTCAGCCCTCACCTGCTGTTACATTTTCAGCAGGTATCACATTGCTGTGTTCCTCAGTCTGGGAGACGCTCTGTCTCCTCTTATTGTGTTCAAACCAAGCCCTGGGGCTTGGCTCCAGAGGCAGAAGGCACCTTAGGGGTAGTTCCAGTTCCCTCTTTCTACAGATAGCAAATGAGGCCTAGGGAACGCAGGTGACTTCTTCGCTGGCATAGAGGCATAAATACAGTCAGCACCAGGTGTCCAGATTCCCTCGCTGGTATGACTTCTATGAAACTGGCAGCTTCTCAGATCTCAATTTTCTTATATATATGTAATGAGAGGTATGACAAGGTGGTCTCTAGAGCCCTCTCCATCTGTGTATTGTGTTGAAAAATGCTATTGGGGACCAGGTGTGGTGGTTTATGCCTCTAATCCCAGCACACTGGGAAGTTGAGGCAAGGAAATTGCTTGAGGCCAGGAGTTTGAGACCAACCTGGCAACGTAATGGGGCCTGCTTCTACAATGAGGTTTTTTAAAAAAAAAAAAAAAAAAAAGCACTTTGCTGGACAGAGAGGCATGCGTCTGTAGTCCCAGCTACTCAGAGAGGCCGAGGTGGGAGATCACTTGAGCCCAGGAGGTCAAGGCTGCAGTGAGCTATATACTCACTATGCACTGTAGCCTGGGTGACAAAGCTAGATTGTGTCAAAAAAAAAAAAAAAAAAGCTATTGGGTAGGTACTGTTTATATGAAATGTTATAGTTTACTCTCTTTGAATAGAACATTATCAACTGAAATGAATTAAGAATGGGACGTATTTTGCTTGGACTGACAAACTCAGTTTCTTTTTTAATAGGAATGTAAAGAAACAAATGGTAAATTCACCCACAGCAAAAAAAAAAAAAAAAAAAAAAA
>NW_016811703.1:299861-365485 GCF_001698545.2 Rhinopithecus bieti
CCCACACAAAAAAAAAAAAAAAAAAAAAAAAAAAAGAGGTTCAAATACACATCTTCAGCTGAGTTGTATACAAGAAAAGCACTGTGTTATGTTACTCTTAAATAGGAGTTTACCAAACTATATCAGGAAAAGTCTTATGGTGTGGCAGTGGGAGGCAGGGATAAGCAGGCAATGATGGTGATAAGCATTTTCCAAATTAGGAAACAGATACGCTTTTCTTCTTACTCTCTTACATAACTGATCTATTTTAGAAGACAACACTCAAAAACCGAAACAGAATACAAATCTCATGATTTTACTACTTTGTCAGCAAAGAATGACACAAGCAAGTAATGCGGAAGGAAAAGGAGAGCTCTTCACTCCATTGTACCTCTCCTAGCCAGGGGCAGTTTAGCAGGATTCCCTCTTCTCCATCACAGCCCGCTGGGTGACTCAGAGACCTGTCTAAATTTTAGGAAATGAAAGTAGAAGGACATTAATTTTTCTCACCTTTGAATTTAAACAAGCAGTCACATTATCGTGCAACTTTTGGGTGGCAGAGAATGATGGAAGGGTGACCTGTGACAGTGCCAGTGACTGCTTTGCCTAGACTTCCTGATTCAGAGGGAAGTTATGCAGCACACAAAGGCCACAGCGGCAGTACAGCCTCTTACATAAATAAGTTACATAAATGAGAACAAGTTATGTAAATGTATAAACCAGCAAACATGAATTATAACCATTCACAAATGCCAAGGAGAACACGGTAAGATTCCTCCTACGGTCCCATTTTTTTCTCCCGCACATTATCATAATTGTGCCATTTTATTCCACATCAGAATCAGATGTGGTTATCTGTCATATTTATTAGGGAAAGGAACTCCAAAGGACAAATAATACTTCACATTATTTTTCTGAACCACATATTGTACTTTTGGCAGAAATCCCGTAATAGAACCCGACTTTATATTTGAAGTTTATGAGTGTTTATTAATTTATTATGCTCCTTGTAATAAACATGAACACATTATTTACTATTGTACATTTTGCAAGTTGCCATTAAGAACAAGAATGCATTACAAAAATGAATGTGCGTGTACACATGGATATTTGTTATATTATTTGTGATTTCAAGTCTCAAGGCAGTATGTGGACGTCAGATGAAAGTCACTGTTCTGCTTGTTGAGTGAGGGAAGGCAGTCATTTCGGGAGTTAGGATTGGATTGAAGGTTATCTCATGACTTAATCCCAGTGCTTCCCATGCCAAATGCTGAGGAGGTGCTCCTTGGATCTAGCTGCAATTTGCTTCAGGTGCAATGTGAATGATAAATGAACTTGTTTCTGTCTGCATCCTGTTGGAACAGGAGGCTTGGCTTTTTCTCAAGCACCTCTTTTTTATTCATTCCCTTTAGGGTAATATATCTCTATCTTTTCTGCCGTTGCACGACTTGCTCATTGTGTAGTGAAAACACATTAACTCAAAACATTTTTTAGCCTTAAGTGCCGTTCCTTATAAAGAGAAATATTAAACTTATACCATTTTCAGACATACCATGCTCAGGTGAACTTTCCAATTAGCAACTTCCTTTACTTTGAAAATCTCATATATTTCTATGAAATATTACTATTATTTTATTAAATATTATATATGATCAGTCTAACGTAGTAAAATAGTGGAATAGACGTGATCTTAAAATCTCTATTAGCTGTGTGATTTTTGACAAATAACTTTCCCTCTGTTTCCAATCATTTGAAAAAGGACTAAAAGTTCTAAGTGACTCCCAACATTAACAATCTAATACCCTATAATCAAATCTATAAATATTTTCAGCGGAGAGCTTTAAACTTGCCGCTGTTAAGTTTAAGGGAAATAGCACCTATTATATATCAACCCCATCATTTTCTTCTGTTGGCAAAACTGCAGACCCTGCTTGGGTTGTAGTAATACGGTGAGCGCCACGTGAAAAACATTTTTCTTTTAAATATGCCAAATACAGACTTTAACCAGCTGTAAGGCAGTGCCTGAGGTGTGGAGACACCTGAGGAACCTGTGGGCTTTCTCCCTCGAGGTGGGCCTACGATGAGTTTTAAGCAACGGGCAGCAGTCACCTGGCACCAGGAAAAACTCCTTGCTCTCTGGAGGGAGTCGCCCCAGGAACGTGGGTTTTGTGTTCATGTTTAAAGTTGAGTCCTCTAGAACCGAAGAGTCCCAGTCATCTGCCGAAGGTGCCCTCCCAGGCCCCCTGCTTGGGAGCGCCCACCTGGAACCTGGGCATAGAGGAATGAAAATGCAGACCCGCACAAGCGTGAGGACACGCCGGGAGACCCCTGCCCGCCAGGAGTTGGGGCAGGTCCGGCCTGGGCGGGGGCGTCGGGGGAGGGGTGGTGACCCTGAGTCCCGCGCGGCAGGGGCGCGGGCCACCGCAGGTGGGGGCGTCGGCGAGCAGGCAAGCGGGGACTGAGGCTCCGGGTTCCATCGGGCTTTGTTCCGTCACGAGCCGAGCCCTCCTTTCCGGAGAAGCCAATTAGATCTCCGACGCAGGAATCATCTGACCTGCGCCCCGCCGGGAGGGGCTCGCAGGGGCGGGGCCCAGCGCTTGGCTCCTCGGGAGCGGGAGCGCGGCCCGCGGCTGACTGGGGAGTCCCGGCGCCGCGCCGACCGGCCCCGCCCTCGCCAGGCCCCGCCCTACGGGGCTACCCGGGGCGCGCCGCCCCGCCCGTGTCGGCGCCACGCCCCTGCTCGCGGCCGCGTGCGGTAGCGCGCGCCGGGAGGCCCGGGCAGTGGCGGCGGGCGCGGCAGCGCAGCCTCCGCGGCCATGTCCTCTCGGGGCGGTCGAGGAGTTCCGGAGGGAGTCGGGAGATGGCCCCGGGCCGCAGGGCGAGGCCGGTTCTGGGAAGTGGGCGGCGGGCAGCGCCTTCGGCTGGAGCGCGCGGCCGCGGAGTCGGAGCGCTGGGAACTGCTGCTTCGCGCGGGGGAGCTGCTGGCGGCTGGGCGGCCACCTGAAGGGCGCGCTGGAGGCGTTCGCGGCGGCGCTGCGCCGCGGAGCCCCGGCCAGGCCCGAGTGCCTGGGCGCCCTGGTGGACTGCCTGGTGTTCAACTACCGGCTCCGCCACGGGCTGAGCTGGAGCGCGGTCCCGGCTGCGGGCGCGGACGGCGGCGCCTGCGGGCTCCTCAGATGCCTGGGCTGCCGGGGCTTCCTGAGCGAGCCGGTGACCGTGCCCTGTGGCCACAGCTACTGCCGCCGCTGCCTGCGGAGGGAACTCCGCGCCCGCTGCCGCCTCTGCCGGGACCGGCTGCCGCCCGCCACCGCCAGTGCCACTGATGCTGAAGGGACCGCCCCGCGGCCGCCGCCTCTGGCCGCCGCCATCGCCGCCTCAGACTTCAGAACCAGCGTCGTCCTCAACCACCTGGCCGAGAAGTGGTTCCCGGGCCAGCGCGAGCGGGCCCGGGCGGCTGGCAGACTCGGGGAGCTGCTGCACCAGGGGCGCTACCGGGAGGCCCTGGCCGCCGCCTGCGAGGCGCTGCGAGCAGGTGACCGCGCGGGGATGCGGCGGGGCCGGGCCGACCGCACCCTCCTGGCCCGGAGGACCCGGGACCCGGAGCTTGTCTGCGTCCCGGGAGTCTTCTCTGCTTCCCCAGGGCCGCTGGGCCACTGGGTTTCGGGTCTCGGGGTGCTGGGGGGTGTGGGAGGGGGCGGCGCCCCGGGGTGCTTCGGTCACAATGGGGATCGCCCTGGGAGCCGACTGTGACGCAGCGCGGGGAGGGGCGCTCGGCGCGGGGTTCCCTCGGCGGCGGCCTGGCCGTCGGGCGCGCGCTCCGGGCGCAGAGTGGGTGACCGGGACCGTGGCTGCCCCGGCGCGGGATGGGTGGGAGCTGAGCTATCCCGAGCGGCCGCTCGCTTCCTGCTGCGCGCTTTCCGGGAATTGACTCTCTCGGGCCAGGCCCGCCGCGGGGAAACGACTGCCGGGGTGGGGAGAGAATCCCCCGCGAGGACAACTAGGCCGGGAAGGTGGCGTCTCCCTTCCTCACCCACAAAAGTCACCGGGACAATTGGGAGCCGCGGGAGGGCAGAATTGCATAAGCTGGGGGCGGGGGTCGTTGTGTAACGGGTGACGTCCGGTGGGCGTGGCGGGAGCTCCGCGCGGGCACCCGGCCCCGGGAGGCCCCGCAGGCCGCTGGGCTTGGGGCTTGGGGCGGAGCTGCCCCGGTGGTCCCTTGCTACCTGGAAATGCCTGAACTGGTTTCTCTCGAAAGTTTTAGCTGGCCTGTTTCAGATCATGCTTATTTCCTATGTACTTTGCAGTGCACCTAGCTTATGGTAAAGATGAGAGGGGCTTCCTGATCCAGAGTTCTTTGCCACGCTTCTCTTGGCCGTTCCACTTAGGATCAAGCTGTGGGGAAAGGCCTTGTAGGTCTTGAGTGCATTCCTTAGTCTCCAAGAAGCAGCCTCGGCCTCCTAACCTAGGTTAGCTAGCACTTTCTTCTTAAGGTGGTTTTAGGCGCTGAAAAGGGGCAGTGTCAAGCTTCTCTTATGTAAAAGGAAGAATTGTTCTTTAAATCGGTAGTTCTTGACCAGCGGGATTTACCTCCCCTCTCTCAGGGGACATTATCTAGAGCAATATCTGGAGACATTTTTGGTTGCCACCTCTTGTGGGTGGTGGTGCTGGTACCGACATCTAGTGGGAGAGGCCGGGGGTGCTGCTCAGACATCCTACGAGGCACAGCAGGATTCCCACAACAAAGAATTATCAGGCCCCAAGTGCCACTGTTGATAAACCTTGTGTTACGCGTATTTCAAGATTTTAGTATCTATCCATTGGCATGAAATGATAGTTGGGGGAATAATCCCCAAGAAAATAGACATCTAGAATAGCAGCTGACTTTAGGTATTACAGGTAAATTTATAGACTGTGTAACTGAAAGGATCATCTTTCGGGTCATCTTTTGTCCCAAGTGCTTAGTCATATTGAACTAATGTCAAGATCTTGCATTGTTTAATATCTTTAGAGTTCGAAGCACAAACACCGGAGATTTTTGTATTCTTTCAGTGCCTTTATGAGGAGTAGGCAGTTATAAAATAGAAAGGCTCAGAACAAAAGAAAAGTGTTTGGAATACAGAATTCTGATATGGATGACTCTGCCTCTCTGGGTGAATAAAGAGAAGGGAAACTGGACTCAGCTGTACAGACCACCTAGTAACTGACCATGGTGTGATTTTTAAAGCAAGGAAGCAGATGCCAGGCAGTGAAGACTTGCGCACAGTGACACTGTTAACTGGTTGAGAGGCAGCGCTGTATCTTCCACTTCTCCTAAACGTTGGTCTAGGGTTCATCCTGCCTTATAGCTCATCCAATGAAAATGTTTATTATACATATCCAAGTAAGTTTTTTTGGTCACTGAGGCTGAAACTTATGGACAGTACTACTACTGATGTAGTGATTCGACCTTAAATTAGGTGTTTCACAAGAATCCAGGTCCTGGTCCATGGAAGAACAGTGAACACATTTGCTAATTGAGGTCTAGCTTAACATTCTGTGACCAATAATACTTAACAGAGATTCTGGTTCTTGTATCGAGGATGTTATGTTTAACAGGAAAAGGCTCTGAAAGATGTAATCTCTGCTTTTTACAAGCTGCATAGATTGCACGTGGGGATTTTGCGCACTAAGCAACTTAATTCTACTCTTGCAGGAATAGAACCCGAGTCCTCCGACTTTCACCTCATTAGCTAATTTTTTCCTCATTTTTAGTTCTTTCAAGAATCATTAATTCCATACTTGAAAATGTCCGAATGGCACTAATGAGGATAAGTTTTTTAAATCTTTTGAATTATTAATGGGAAGTAAAATGAGAAAAAAATCTTAGAGCTATTGGAGTTGGTAAAGGGCTGATTTATAAGTGTTTCACAATTTATGGGTATAAATCAAAATGTTAACGAGTACAGTCATAATCTATTTGTATAATCGTCAGGCTTTAACTTCTTTGAAATTGGCAAGTTAGGCATTTGACATGTATTTATGTAACTGTACAGTTGTAGTTATTAATGACCCTGTCATTATTGTTGATAATGAAAAAAAGATCTTCACTATAATTTTTTCATATAATTCTTATAATGAAACAAGTAAATACTATTAACTAGAAAAAATCTAGTCTGCAGTTAGCCCACACACATCCAAACTTATCTCTGCCAGCAGCAAAAGAAAGCTTGAAAACCTTTGCCAAAATCAGAAGTTTCCCATTTAGATTACATAAGTTTCTGTTGAATTGAAATATATTTAGATAACATTTAAACCATTGATCTTTTGGTATTAACTCTCAGATGTTTCATAACTTTCTGTCTTTTTAGTATTCAAGGATATTATGTAAAGTTTTTCCTGCTCTGAATCTCTGTACTTGAGCCTATTGAAATGATCCCACTAAGCCATGCTGTCTGCCTTTTGTGTTTAACGTTTTTTTACAGACTTGTCTCCTTCGTGTGTTCACCTCTCCTCTAAAAGAAGACAACAGAACAGTGTAATTTACAATTTGTACAGGTTAAAAGAAAAATAAAGGTTGTAAGGGGGAGAACATTTTGTTTTAAAATATTTGGGTAAGGAAAATTTTGTCTTTAATATTAATTCTGTAATCCTTGACCAGGCATGGTGGCTCACACCTGTAATCCCAGCACTTTGGGAGACCAAGGTGGGCGCATCACTTGAGGCCAGGAGTTCGAGACCAGCCTGGCCAACATGGTGAAACCCTGTATCTACATAGAAAAAATTAGCCGGGCGTGGTGGTGCGTGCCTGTAGTTCCAGCTACTGCAGAGGCTGAGGCAGGAGAATTGCTTGAACCCTGGAGGTGGAGCTTGCAGTGAGCAGAGACCACACCACTGCACTCCAGCCTGGGCAACAGAGCAAGACTCGGTCTCAAAAAATAAAATAAAATAAAATATGATCCTTGACTGTTACCCAGTATTTTTACATTATTCATATTAATATCATTTGATCTTCACAGAGAATTCTATGGAGTACCATAATATTATCCTCAGAGGGAAACTGAGGCACCTATGGATAGACATGCAGTGTGGCTTAGTGATTAAAGCTCTGCATGCTGGAAGCTGACACCTGGCTTTCATTCCCAACGCAGCCTTCGTTTCTCTCCGACCTTGTGCATGTTGCCTAACCTCTCTGTGTTTTGGTTTCCTTATCTGAAAAATGAGAATAGTCTCTGCCTCATAGGGTGTTGTGAGAATCAAATGAGTAAAAACATGCTAAGTGCTTTAAATAGTGCCTGACACAGAGTAATGCCCAGTAAATATTGATTAAATATTTTTAAAATGTAGAAGTGTGTTTTAGCCAGAAGGTGATTTCACTGAAACTGGAATCTAAACCTTGGGATTTTACATCCTGTTCTGTTCTGTCACTTGGTAGAGAGAGTAAAGATTACATCCCGATTTTAGTCTACACATGTTAACTAGCAGTTTAGCATTCATCAATAAACTATAGATACTGAAAAGCTTTAGCTATCAGAAGACCAGTCAAATTATAGGTAAATACTGAATCCATTTAAAGAAAATGTGGAGGGTTTTTATTTCGTAACTCAACTAGGTTAAAATGAAGAAATTTGAATTTAAACAATACAGTAGTTTCCCCTTATTTGTGGTTTCAGTTACCCACATAGTACAGTATGATAAAATATTTTGAGACCACATTCATGTACCATTTATCACAGCATATTGTTATAATTGTTCTATTTTATCATCAGTTATTGTTACTAATTTCTTACTATACCTAATTTATAAATTAAAGTTTATCATAGGCATCATAGTATATATAGGGCTTGGTACTCTCCGAAGTTTCAGGTATCCGTGGGGGTCTTGGAACGTATCCCCCCGGATAAAGGGAGGCTCCTGTAACTTATTTATGTCCTTCCTTATTGTGCAGAGGACTTGAAACAGTAAACATTGATGTCTGTATGGTGATTATAGTTCACAAGTATTTTCATTTCTATTATCGTAATTGATCCATACACAAACTCACATGAGATAGGAGGGTAAGTATTAGCATACCTAATTCACAGATTTAAGAAAAGTCCCAAGAATTTTAGGTGACTTTCTTAAGGCAAGTAAGTGACCAAGTTAAAACTGAAAGCAGAACCCAAATATGTGCATATTGGTTCTAAATGCAAAGTTTATTTTAAAATTAGCATGTAAAACATAAATCTATTCTTACCATTCAACAATTTTTTATTGAGTAGCTACTATATACCAGGCATTGTTTTAGGTGCTAGAAATATAAAAAGGAGTAAAATAAAGTCCCTGTCCTTGTAGAGTTTGTATTTTTTGTTTCTTTTATAATTGCAGCAAATTGAAAATCCCTAGAAAGTGGGGTTTACCGCCTAATTGACTTCTTCTTAACCAAGACTGTATCTCTAATTATTTTCTTTGATTCATAAGATCCTTTAAGGATTTTTTTTTTTTTAGTGCCTCAGGGTTACTAAAAGATCAACTATAATGGCTATTGATATAAATGATAAAAAAACTGATTGAAGTGTCCCATTTCAAATGAATAATTTGTTTTTTAATCTGTTCCTCATTCATCAAATGCAGAATTTACCAAAACTGAATTATCTTAGATTTCAAGTTATTTATATATTAACTTTTGTTTATTCAGAATCATTTTGTATTTGTTGGAATATTTCTAAGAGGCTTGGAAAATCTCAAGTAAAATTTTAAATGATTTTGTGTAGTATTCTGCCTCTTTCCAAAGGTATTTCTGAAAATTGGGATTGTTTTATTATTGAAGTTGAATGACTTCAGGGAACTCTAAAATGCAAGATGGAAGCTTCTGTTTGGTTTTTTCTTTCCCTTTGGTAAGCTCTTTTGCTTCCCCTCCCCTTGACCCACCTTTGTGCTGTCTGTTGTCCAGTCTGCTCTGCTGATCCCTACAGATGTTTCTTATCTAGGCTACCATTTATGTGGGTAAAAGACAAGGTAGAAAATACTCTTCTGTACCTTGTATCAAGGGCTAATCTAATATCTTCATCACCTTGTTTTGAGATATTTTGGAATGTTATCAACAACTATTATAGATGGAGCATGTATGTCCCAGGTGTGGTGTTAACTGTTTAACATGCATTATCTTATTCAATCCTCACAGCAGTTATAAAATGTAGGTGTTTTAGAGGTAAACATATTATAGGTAAGGAGAGTTCAAACAGTTAAACTACCAAAAGGGGATGTGAACCCAATTTCTGTATCCAGTGTTTATGATCTTACTATCCCAAACTCCTACTCCTGAACATTCTTAATCAATCATCAACAGCTTATCAGTTGGCAGCTTTGAGCTCAGCCCTGGTAACCAAGTCCTACTATACTGAACTTAATGAAGCAATAGAAGCAAAAAAAAAAAAAAAAAAAAAAAAAAAAAAAAAAAAAATTGATATTCTGGTAAGCCTTTGAAAATTTTGATAGCTTGATATATAAATCTAAGAAAAGACACTCAGAAAATGAGAAAAAGGATATGAATAGAGAACTTTATACACAGCGCAAATACTGAATAAACACAAAGTTTTAAAGGTCAAACTTAATGAAGAAATGGAGGTTGTTAAAATTATGAAACTATTTTTAATTTATATATTTCTAGCAAAGAGAACACAGCTTGTGGGAGTGTAAAATAAAGTTTTTATAAAAGAAGGGTTGGCAGAATGTGTTGGAAATGTTGTATATCTATATAACTTTGTAGGCCCAGCATGGTGGCTCATGCATATAATGCCAAAACTTTGGGAGACCAAGGAGGGAGGACCACTTGAGCCCAAGAGTTTGAGACCAGCCTGGGCAACATAGCGGTACCCTATCTGTACAAAAACTTTAAAAATTAGCCAGGTGTGGGGGCATGCACCTGGAGTCCCAGCTACTGAGGCAGGAGGATCTATTGAGCACAGGAGGTCGAGGCTGCAGTGAGCCATGATAATGCCACTGCATTCCAGCCTGGGCTACAGAGTGAGATCTTTTCTCAAATAAATAACAAAATAAAGTACAGTAAATAAATAACTTTCTACATACTGTATAGCAAATAACTAAAAAGGCAAGCAGATACATAAAGATAGATAGACATTTGTTATACTTTTTATACTGCCAAAAGTTGGAAGTAACTTAATTGCAGAGTAGGAAATTTTTAAATAGGTTGTGTGTATAGTAGGATATTTTGCAACTATTAAAAATCATGTGGACTAGTATTACAGGGAAGAAAAAAGCAGATTATAAACAGCATATGTGATATATTTTATAAAACTACATATTAATAATGTACTTCACACATAAAGAACAAAAATACATGGGAGGCTGTTGTTTTAGACTGACCACACCCCTTATTCCCATATTAGTAATTATTGGCACCAGCAGACCAGACAGCATTAGAATGGAGGCCCTTGTGCTAAGTGCCACATAATCAAACTGAACTTTGAATTTGAATTGAAATGAGCCAGTTTTCTTTTAAAAAAAAAAAAAAAAAAAGAGAGATTTCAGTCAACCTGAGTTAGTGAAATAAGAAAGTCCTGTTTTAACTCTGTAAAGAAAGTTTTCAGCTTTGAAACAATTTGTGTCCCTTATTTCTGCTTTCTTCAGCCCTTTTCTGCCTAGAAGGCTAACCTCCTCTGCTTAGCTCATCAGAACACTCATTTTGTAGAATGAGGTGTTGCCCATTTCTGGAATCACAGATAAAAGCCAATTCGAACTTTAAATTTGTGGTAATTTTTTTCTTTTGTTAATACCAACACTGGCTGTTTCTTTGTGATGGGAAAAGATAGTTTTAACTCTTATTTCTATATTTTCAAATTTTATGACTAAACATTTTTTAAGCTTTTGTGATTTGAAAAAACTTTCTTGAAGGTGAACTAAAGAAACAACTTTAAGACTCCTGTTACTAATCACGGATCCCTAAGGATTGGAACAAAGATAGGAAACCGTGACCAACTGTCTCTTCAACCCACGAAATAAATGCTTTGGACAGCTGAAGATTAGATTCCTCTGGGAGCAGAGTCTTATTTAAATCTTTTTACTTGCCGAATGACTTACAGATCATACTGGATGTAAAAGAAGAGAAAATGGGAACATGAATTGAGCTTAAGGAATCAAATTTTAATGAATTTTCCGTAGTTCAGGGAACATTTATCAAAGCCAGGATCTGAGGATAAAAGGCAGGAAATAATGGAGTTCAAAAATCTTTAAATTACTTTAATAATTGCCATATATATACAATGAAGGTACAGAATCGTAATAGCAAACACGCCATGCTTTCAATGTACCAAGCCCTGTTCTAAGTACTTTGCACCCATTAACTTACTCTCTTGAGTAACCCTTGAGGTAGAGACTGTTACCAACATATTAATAGTGTGGCGGTAAACAGCTAGAACTCTGGAGCTGGCTTCCTGCGTTAGAATCTCGAATCCACCAATTACTAGCTGTATGATCATGGGCAAGCTCTCCGCTGTTTTCTATAGAAATGTGGACAATCCTAGATCCGTGTAGAATTGTGCTGAAGATTGTAAATCATTTAGAACAGCACATAGTGGTGTTAATGTTTTAAAAGCCCCTGAATTTTAAAGCTAAGGAAATTAAAGTACAGATATTACTTGCAATTTGCCCCAAGTCACAGTGAGTAGGTGGAGGAGCCAGATCATGCTCTTGGTGGTTATCATAAATTGTGGAGGAAGACCTAAAGCAAAGCATCTTGGGAGGAGATTGGTGAGCTGAGTCTTGCTGGATGATAAAATGTTATCAAGATAAAGAATGGTATGATAAGGGAGGAGCTCAGCACAGGAAGGAGGCATGAAATAGAATGGTATGCATGGGGCAGTGTGGATAGTGAGGTATAGTTGGGACTTTGAGTGAGTGGGAGGTTCATAATGATAATTAAGGCTGGAGAGATGGGCAGGAGCCAGGCATGGAGGATCTTGTACTAAATAATACCTGTTTTATCTTGTGGATGGTAAGGATGTAGGGTAGAGTAGAACTGAAGGCAGGGAGATCAGTTAGCAAGCTATTGCAATAGTACTAGAGAGAGATTTGGGGAGCCTAACCCAGGGTTACTAGCAATAGGATTGGAAAAGGGCAGATTTGAGGCATATCATAGGAGGTGACATTTACAAAGTTGATTCTGATTTGGGAAGTTAGTGGTGTCAGTGATAGAGAATACAGTGAAAAATGCTTTTTTGGTGAAGAACATGCTGAGTTTGAGAAAAAGTATGGCAGGCAGTTGGAAATTTGATGTATCTGAAGTTAGGGTGAAAAATCAGGACTAAAGATAAAGATCAGGGAGTTAATTAAAAATGATGACTAGTACATCTGTCCCTGCTTCTGGTAGATATGGAAACAAGACCAGAGACACCAAGTGATTTAGAATAAGATCACAGAGTTAGGTACCACAGTCATATTCAATACAATTAGCCCAAACCATCTTAGTCTTTGGATTTTGTCAAAGTTGTCAATTTTGACAACTTTATCAAATTTTGACAACTTTTGAAATTTTGTCAATTTCAAAAATGGAAAGTATATAATATGCCAGGCACTTGCTGGGTACTACAGATACCTGCAGTAATGGAGTGAGCACCAGGATCTTCCCTGATGGCGTGTGCAGCGAGGTGACTAGTTCTCTCTAGTGTCCTCAAGGTCACATAGAGAGCATACAGTAAATACTTATTGACTCTTTCAAACTTAAGTTAATGATACAGTCAGGACTGATTGCTATTTTGTTGTCTTTCGTGAAAGTTTACATGGAAGGCAGATCTTGTGTATGCTTTTTTAGCGCACTTGGCTCTTTTTTAGAATTAAAAAGAATTTGAGATCAGTAAGTGTGATGGTCCTAATCTTTTAAAAAAAGTATTGGAAGTTTGAACTCACCTGATGAGGGGTTTTTTGTTTTTTGTTTTTTTTCAAAAAAATAATCATTCAAAATAATCCATTAACATTGGAAATTCTCAATAAGAACATTACAGACAAGGAGTTAGGGAGCAAGAGTTTTAAAATCTGGCTCTTTTTATCTCTATTTAGAGCGTGCATCTTCTCTTCTTACCCCAACATATACTGTTTCGGACCTCCTTTAGGGAGATCTCAATATCTTGAATTTTTCTGTGTGGAGAGGGGAAGGAATATGTCTTTTTTTGCTTTGGTCAGAGTGGATACATTTTATAGTTTGACTGTTTTTTCAAAGACAGGTCTTCTGAGTCACTTCTTTCACTGCTGCCATAAAGAAACTATAAAGGTGATTGAGCAGTGAAGGCAATGGATAAAAGGGGAAATATTCAACAGTTCTGAACGTGCATGACATCAAATATAAAGAAGGGAGAACTTGATATATAAGAAAAAAATTGAAATTAAAAAAAATAAAAATCCAAGAATAGGCTGCTTGTTGCGATAGTGAACTCCTTCTCGCTGGAGGTACTGAGCGGAGTCTGTCTCAAGGATGCTTTTGGAAGCACCCCAGCTGTGGGTGGAAAACTGCACTTCTGAGCCCAGTCCTTTATCACCTGGAGTTGTTGATGCTGATGCTTTTACTACTCGTTGTTAGACTATTTTGCCATACATCGCTCTGTTTTCTCAACTCCAGTTGTACTTGACAAGTCAGTATTGCATGATGCTGTTTCACAGTAAAATTTTCTAGCTAGATTATAAGCTCCTCAAAGACAGGAATAATGTAAACCATTTTTGAATAGCTACAGGGTCTAGGTTTGTGCTAGGAACTCTTAATTCTTGATTGATTAATCATATTGAACTTTTAATTCATATGCATTTTGTTCAGAGATAATTTTTCATTGCTTTAAGAAGCACCAGACAAAATACTCTAGACATGTTTTTTTTAAGAAGTAAAAAGTTTTATAAAATATTAATTTTACTCTTTAAATGTTTTCATTGATATAAAATTGTGGGAACATTGTAATTCCAGTTCTCAGACACCAGCAACGGAAAGAGGCCTTCCTAAATTAATTGCTCAAGTGAGAGTTATCAATAGAAAAGCAGTCATCTAAAAACTAGAGTAAACCCGGCAGCTATTGATGAATTTTATTAAATTTTATTTAGAGGCATTAAGGTCTTTATGCCCATCTTACAGTGAATACCTTATGCTTTTAAAGATCTCAAAGATAGCTTTAAAATAAGAGTCAAGTTGGTGTCATTTGTTGCTATATTAAAAATTAATTTCTTGCTTGGACATCAGTTTTAGAATCTGCATACCTTTAGTAATTGATTGCGGTAATATCAGTGAACCAGCTAAGTGTCTGAAATTCTGAATGCCATAAGATAATAATTTGGCTTCTTAAGTACAGATGTAGATGATAGTGAAACGAATAACAAAGCCTTTTTTCTCAGGAGTATTTTAAATTAAATATATTTTGAAGTGGGCCAATACCGTTTTTGCTAGTGGCAGGAATTACAATTGGATCTCTTAAAAGCTGACTCTTACTAACTCATTTCCTCCAGAATCAAGACTACTGTATACCCTCATAAGATTGAGCCTTTGTCAGTCCCTTGTCACTGTGGGAATTCCACATGCAATAGTTACACATATGGCTATTTTTATAAATGAGGACTTAGAAAGTAGGGTAAAAATATAAGATTTACTATAAAAGGCAAATCTAAACATCTAAGAAATAAGTCTTTAAAATCTTTATAGACTACCCTTTGTTAAAAAAAAAAAAAGGTTTCTTAGGAGTGATTATTCATATCATAAAAGTATTTACAATATTCTGAAAAACAGTTTCCTCCACAAAAATGATCTACTTACAATGATTTGATACAACTTGTAGATAAGATTCAACATGTAAAATGGGTTGTGCCTGTACTGCCCTTGGCTTATAGACTTCAGTTTGGTGATTATTAACCCTGGAATCACTAAGTCATTTCTTAATCTGGTATGATCATATTTTGTGGATTACGTAATAATCTTTTAGAAGTAATCATATCCTTATGAAATATTTATTTCAGAGCCCAGTGACTTGATTGTAAAAATTTACAGAGCGGAATCATATGCTGGTCTCCAAGAGTTTAAAGCAGCCATAGAAGATTTAAATGCAGTTCTTTTTCAACTTCCAGATTGGCCTGAGGTAAAATTACTGTTTTATGTTTGCATAAATTGTAAAATTTCAACTATAGGGGACATGCATTCATTCACAGTTACGAATTTTGACAAAGTAGATGGTTGACTCCAAATAAAATACCTAGTGCTCCAGAAATGTAGGTTCAGCTAGGTACAATGGCTCATTCCTATAATCCCAGCACTTTGGGAGGCTGAGTTGGATGGATTGCTTGAGCCCAAGATTTTGAGACCAGCCTGGGCAACATGGTGAAACCCCGTCTCTACAAAAAATACAAAAATGAGCCTGGCATGGTTGTTTGTGCCTGTAGTCCCAACTACCCGAGAGGCTGAAGTGGGAAGGTCACTGGAGTCCTGGAGATTGAGGTTGTGCCCCTGAAGTACCACTGCATTCCAGCCTTGGTGACAGACCCCATCTCAAAAACTAATCTGGGTTCAGTATTTTGAGAGGATGAGTATCATCTCACAGTTTGTTTAATTATAAGAGACTTTTCTTTCATAAATTAGGAACAAACAATTCATGGTATGGGAAAAAAAGACTTTATTATACAAAATACCTGCAAAGAAATACAACTTGCCATATTGTGAAGATGGATGCAAACTGGACTTCATTGAATGAGATTTATTAATGGAAAGATAATAGGTTCTTAAAGTTGGAAACTTTGTGAGGTATTATATGGTAACTATGTGATTAGGCAGTGATTTAATTCAGAAGATAGGGACAAAGGAAGTTGCCTTGCTCTTGTGGCTTTTAAAAAGACTTAGGAGTGTGTATGACATACGATCAGTTTACAGATTCTCCTTTTTATCAAATTGTCAAGGCAAATTAGTCCAAATGTGTTCTTTAAGATATAAGTTACTCTTTTACGTGACTTTTTCCCTCCATTCAAACTGTGCCTTTGAGGACAGTGTAGTAAGGCTGCTCTAAAAATTACAAATTAATGAGAGAAATGATACGGAGTTTCATGATGGCATGACTGGTTAGTACAAAGCAAATATATTCAGAATAAGAGGGCAGTGGTCAGTGTGCATGGCTTTAAAACTACTGAAAAGGAATCTTCTGGACTTAGCACAGAAGTGATGTCATCAGAAAGGTTTTCTTCAGCCATTAAAGTGGTAGCTAAAAAACTGTTTGACTAGAACGTTCTTTCTGCTCCTCTGATGTTAATACTAAGAATCTCTTTCATTCTGATCACATCAGCAAGGAACATTTAAAGCTTATCAGTTGATGCTTTGTTGGTGGACCAACCCACAAACTGAATTTTGGGTTTATCGGTGATAATTAGTGGGATTCTAATTTTTGTCATAGAGTTTGCTGAACTCACATTACAAAGGAGAAAAGGGAAAGACAAAAGGGATTTATGAAAAGTGTTATGTCGATAAGTACTTTCTTAAAAAAATAGCACGGGCGATTATAGAGTCCTGATAACTTGGAAGAGATTTACCATATTGTCCTAAATCTAGGACAAAATTTTTTTCACATTTTAATATTTCTTTAATTTTGATGCATTCTTAAAGTCAGTATAATTTCACATGTAATTTCCTTTTCCCTCAAACAGTTCTTATTAAATCAATAATATTTAAATCAGTAATTTCCTTCAAGTGTGGGGACGTGGTATTTCTGATCCTGCCAAGCTCTGACTTGGTGTGGAACTTTGGTCAAAAAGTCATTGTCTGAGCCTCAGTTCCCCTATTAGTGTTTCTCCAGGGTGGTGTGTAGGTATGCCTTTAAAATGCTTTGGCCTCAATTATTCAGAATTTTAAAATCTGCATTTCCTTTTTTTGTTTGTTTGAGACAGTCTTGCTCCGTCACCCAGGCTGGAGTGCACCGGTGTGATCTCAGCTCACTGCAACCTCCGCCTCCCATGTTCACGTGATTTTCGTGCCTTAGCCTCCCGAGTAGCTGGGATTACAGGCATGCCACCACACCTGGCTAGTGTTTGTATTTTTAGTAGAGGCAGGTTTTCACCATGTTGACCAGGCTGGTCTCGAACTCCTGAACTCAAGTGATCCACCTTTGTCAGCCTCCCAAAATGCTGAGATGACAGGCGTGAGCTACCGCAGTCGGCCCAAAATCAGCATTGCTGAGCAAACTGTTGTTTTTCTTTACTTGATAATGATTTTTTAAAAAGCAATTCTTACCACAAAGGTTTTATGTCTGTGCTTTTATTGAAGGTCTACTTCAGGAAAGGAAAAGTACTCTACGATGCCGGTGTTTTAGGTGATGCCTTACAGCTCTTTCTCCAGTGCTTAGCCCTTGATGAAGATTTTGCACCTGCAAAGCTGCAAGTACAAAAGGTAATCAGTTTACCAACAATTACAGTTCAAGGTGGGGCTAAGAGACAGGCGGGGTTTTTTAAAAAAATGCTAATAAAAGTTGGAATAAGAACAAAAGTAGTAAATAAATCTAACTTAGGAACAAATGGGACAATTTGAGTGGTTTTCAGGTTCATATACTTACTGTATTGAGTTCGTAGTGAAATCGAAACATTTCATTCACAGATATTTCAATGCATTTTTTTGGTCAGTTTTCTAATAGTTTGTTCAATCTGAGCCAGACCGATGGTCCTTAATTAAGCGTTGCTATCACTATGTTCCTGCTCAGAAGCCTTATCGACCTGCCTTTTGCCTTTTACTTCAGGTCTATCCTTGCTTACTCCCCAGGATTGCCAATAGTATTTCCCAGTCCAGTTGTTTTGCCTTATATTTTTCAATACTCCAGATGTCACTTTCCATACTTTGTTCTATTTGTGGTATGTTAATAGTTATTAATTTTTTAAAATAGGGGATGGGGGAAGGAAGGGAGCTGTCTGATGAAGTGAAGCACTTCACTTCATCACTGGGAAGCACTGGGTTAAGCCAAGTTAATTAGGTTTCTCCAGAACATCTCATAGCTTTTGATATGCCAGCATGAAATAAAATAGCACTCAGCTCTTGCAAGACTTATTCACAGAATATCTGGAAAGAGTAAGGTCTTCAAAAAATTCTTTGAGAAAATCTATGCTAATCCAAATTCAGGGTCCCAGTCATGATGCTCTCCTCCATATACTCAAAACATGCCACATTATTTATCACAGTTGCAGTGTTTCTTAGAGTGTGGCTTTTTGTCGGAATCATGTGGGGATCATGTTAAACCTGAAGAGCTCTGGGCCCACCAACTACAAGTCTTTGATTCAGAATCTCTGAAATCGGAGCAGCCATTTAAGAACCAGCCCAAGAGATGTTTATGTACCCTGCAGCATGAGAACTTTGAGATTCTTCTCAGATCTCAACCCCCTTAAGAATCCAGCTGGCATTGGTATAGCCTCTATGAGGTTTGTTTGCTTATACGTTCTAGCCCACTGATTTAAGAAGAAAATGTTTACTATTGTCTGTTTTCTGACTGTTCCATGTTCATTAGTGTTATCTTCTTGGTAAGATTGCAAACTTTAATTTTAAGAGCATGTGTTTCTGTATTTTGTATGCTGCCAGACATCCTTCTATTTCTGTAACTATTTGTTTGCTGGTTAATAGGATCAGGTGGATGCAAAACAAATAATGCTTTAGAATATTTTGTTTTTCTCCAATATACTTTTTCTAAGTTGTGGTATAATTTACATATAATAAAATGCGTGGATTTTACACTTCAGTGAATTTTGAAAAATGTATATGCCTGTGTAACAGCATCCCAGTCAAAACGGAGAATATTTCCATCACCCTAGAAAGTACCTTCATCTCCTTTCCAGTAAATCCTCCATCCCCTGCTCCTAGAGGCAACTACTGTTCAGATTTGTCACTGTAGAATAGTGTTCCTTATTCTAGAACTTCATTGGAATGGAATCATACAGTATTTACTCTTTTGTGTCTGGGTTTTGTTTTTTTTTTTTTTTGCTGAACATAATATTTTTTAGATACATCAAGTCAATTTTTTGTTGTTGTCTAAGTATTCCTTTATATGAACATAATGGAATTTGTGGTTTTCAGTTGGTAGTGATTTTCATTTGGATTGTTTCCAGTATTTTTTTCTGATATAAATTAAGCTGCTATGAGTATTCTTGTACAAGTCATTTTGTGGACATATGTTTTTACATCTCTTTGGCAAAAACTTAAGAGTGGAATTGCTGGGTTCTAGGGTGGATGTGTGTTTAATACATTTTAAAACAGAGGAAATATAAATGTGTATATACAGATTTTTAAATGTTTGCTTATTAAATGGAGTATCTGAGCACCTACCAAAGATACATGCTTTTATCTACATTGTTTATATTTCCATGAATGATTTGTGATTTATTCTGATTTTTGTGTATTTGAAAGATAGCATCTGAAAAACCGAACCTCCACTTTAGACTTTAATATGTGCTATACCCATAAATACAGATTGACAACCAAAAATAATCAGAATCCCTTTCATTTTATTCTAGCCACGTTATTCCCCCATCTTAGCCGGTTTCTGTTGGAGTTTTAGGCGTATTCCTGAGATAAGCACCCAGAAATTTGATTCTCCAGCTGTCTCCCAGTTTATTTCCTAGCTATTATAGGGAAGCTGCCATGGGGTGCTCCTAACCAAGTTTTGGGCAGCAGTAACTGCCCACACAGGTTAGTTGTTCAGTGAGAGATTAAATTGAGTGTATACGAGGAATTTTGTAGTTTTGTAGTTAGAAGTCCAAGTTTAGTTTACATAAATGCCCCAAGGCCAACCTCATAAATCTACATTGAGGTGAACCATGAACTATTTTGATAGGATAGGGCTCACTGAGATTCAGAGGTAAATATTTAATATTTCTTTTAAGATCTTTTTATATTCCTTGTGTTAAAAGATCAGCCTTTATCCTGAGTCTTAACTACTCCCATGCCTTCCTTTCAAAGTTCTGAATAGTTTCTTTGTGGGTGATTTGACCCCATGAGGCATACCTAGTTTTGCAAGACTTTTGAAGTTACAGTGTTGCTTACCTTGTTCCTCTCCTGCTCATTAAACATAATGTCTGCTATAAACTTTCGAAATATTCTTAATTAGGTAAATTTATATGAAATTATCCTTAACCAAATATTTTATATTTTCTACTTTTAATATATTTCTCTTACGAGTTTTATGTGATTGATATCTATTGTAACCTGAAACTTAAAGGAAGGCCTGAAGCGAATCTTCCTGGAGTTCATTCCATGTACTAAAACAGACTTTTGATTTTCCTTCAGTTGATGGAAGGAGCTCTCAGTCTCCCGTGAACCTGGGGCCCAAAGCAGGCTACGGGGGTGAGACGAGGTTATCATGAATTTAGCGTATCTATTTCTTTACAAGCTACGATCTTCACTTTCCTAGTTTCAAGTACTAGCACCTACTTTAGTACTTTTAACCTGGTTAGTTATCTTAGTAGAATTTTTTCTATAGC
The DNA here is from genome assembly GCF_001698545.2 of Rhinopithecus bieti. NCBI lineage: Eukaryota > Metazoa > Chordata > Mammalia > Primates > Cercopithecidae > Rhinopithecus > Rhinopithecus bieti. The sequence continues at coordinate 320,274 of NW_016811703.1, forward strand.
CTTTATTTTACACTAAAATCTTTTATCTAAAATATTTGCTAATGAATCACAATTTTAGGTCACGTGAATGTCAGGAAACTTTTAGGTATTTAAAAATATGTATAGAACATTGCATTTATGTTTCCTCAGGGTAGGAACAGCTGTGTTATAGCATAACTACTTTTAAACCTCATTATAACAAAAGTCAGCTTGATTTCTAGGGCTGTGTAAGTACAGTCATCCCCTGTATCTGTGGGAGATTGGTTCCAGGACCTCTCACAGAGATGAAAATCCAAGGATGCTGAAGTCCCTGATGTATTAATAAAATGGCACAGTATTTGCATATAACTTATGCACATCCTCCTGTATATTTAAATCATCTGTAGGTTACTTATAGTACCTAATACAATGTAAATGCTATGTAAATAGTTATTATACTGTATTGTCTAGGGAATAATGACAAGAAAAAAGTCTATATATGTTCAGGCTTTTTTTTAGAATATTTTCTATCCCCAGTTGGATGAACCCACGGATGCAGAGCCTATGGATACGGAGGGCCAACTGTGCTGGCAAAAATCATTTACTTGTCACAGTATTGGAATCAAGTTAGTGCTATTAAATGAACATTAAAATGAGCATTATAAGGCATTGAAATTTCATTTCAGTTTGATTCTTGGTGAGAGGAATAAAGGATAGTAAAGAAATACGGTTACCTTTGTTTATTGTATTTTTGTAGAGTGAAGAAATACCAGAGGTCACTTCAGAGCCCGTCAAAGGAAGCTTAAACCGTGCTCAGTCAGCACAGTCTATAAATTCAGCAGAAACGCCTGCCAGAGAGGACTGTTTAAAAAGAGTGTTCTCAGAACCTGTTCTGTCTGTTCAAGAAAAAGGTGTTCTGCTGAAAAGAAAGTTGTCTCTTTTAGAACAGGATATGATTGTAAATGAAGATGGAAGAAATAAGCTTAAAAAACAAGGAGGTAAACATTTTGCTCTACACTTATATAAAATAAATTTATTTAGTCAGAATAGTCTTTAAAGTTTTTCCTAAAGAAGAAAACCCCATGTGTTTGTTTTAATAGAAACTCCCAATGAAGTCTGTATGTTTTCCTTAGCTTATGGTGATATTCCAGAAGAATTAATCGATGTCTCAGATTTCGAGTGTTCTCTCTGCATGAGGTAAGCATATATCTTCTTTATAGAAGATGAATATTTTATGTTAGTATAAATAAAATACAGTGTAGATAAAGGTAATAATAGACAATGTAAAGTAACAGAATGCTGGAATAAAAATAAAAACACATGAATTTTAGTCCTGGGTTTACCTTTCATGCCTTGGGCAAATAACTGAATCTCTGAACCTCAGGTTTCCTAATTTAGAAAGTGGGGTCAAGCTTTGCATAGCCTACATCTTATTGTTGTGAGAATCACATGGCTTCAGTATAAAAGGAATCTGGGAAATTGTAAAGTACTAGGAAAGTTATAGATATTATTATTGAAACTTACCTATCTCCATGGTTTTAAATTTGGGTATGAATTCTAATTATGTATTTTAGGTATATGATCCTATCTTATTAATGTATATTAACCATAAAATCTTTTTAAAGTAACATAAGGATAAGGATTTCCATTATTCAGAATGCTATAATTCTAGAAGACTAAACGTTTTGAAATAACATTTCTCATTTACATGAATTGTGTAGGATCAAAAGATTCATATGGGGACAGAAGGCCTAGTGCTGGTCACACTAGGCTGGTAGCAGTTATATTCCTGAGCAAGTCTTAATTCTGAGCCTTGGTTTCTTCATTTGTGAAGTGAGGGGATTATACTGCACAGTTCCTAAAGTACCTCTAAATCTATTTCTAGCAAATTCAAAACTATCGTGTTTCAAAAAATAAGTAAAACTAGTTTTTCTGCAATGTTTGAATAATACTAAATGGTATTAAGCCTAACATTTCTTTAAGATTCAACTGCATTATTTATTAGATCGTCTTTTTATGAGTTTTAAATCATAAGGCTCTTATAAACCTATTAAGGAATCATTTTTAAGTTGATATTAAAATGGGAATCTAAAGGCTATACAAAAGCTAACTAATAATTTTTAATGATGTATTTTACATTATTTATTTTGCAGAGTCTTTGAAATCTGGTATGTATTTTACATTCACTGCACATATCAGCTTGTACTAGCCACATTTCAAGTGCTTAGTAGCCATAGTGTCCAGGGGCTGTTGCATTAGTCAGGACAGCTCTAGGCCCTTGGCAGGAACTCTGTTGATGGAGAACTTTTATAACATTCTGGAGGGTATGGTTACACTTATCATTGCCCCTTCCCTCCTCTCCTGCCTGCTGGGCCCTCCTTCTTCCTCCTTTAAATAGAGATTAGTGTTATGGTTCTATAGTAGTACAAGCTTTTCCAGTGGATAGTTTAATGTGAAAACTAACATGTATTTTGGTTGATTTCAGGTTGTTTTTTGAGCCAGTAACAACCCCTTGCGGACACTCATTCTGTAAGAATTGTCTTGAGCGTTGTTTAGATCATGCACCATATTGTCCTCTTTGCAAAGAAAGCTTAAAAGAGGTAAATATTTGTATATGTGTCTGTTTGTTGGTCTTAAGTTTGGCAGCATGGTTTAATTTCTGTTCAGCCATAGAAATAGTGATGATCATGTTCAGAATTACATTCTGTATGCTGAGGGACTAACAAGGATAATGTTTTATTACCCATATGCTAATGTTGGAGAAAAATGAGGTTGAAGAAGATGGGGGGAAGGAAGACAGATGCTGAAGACCAAACCCCTTGTACTTAATTTTTTTTTTTAAACAAAAGTGGGTATGGTTAGTTATCTGGTCAGGGATAAGTTCAATTTTGGTGATGACTATATTGGGGAAACCCTATTGCCATGCCTCCAACCCCCAATAATAAACCAGATTTGAGGACCATTTCAGCTTCCTTAACATCTAGAACAACTTCCTTTAATAAAATTTTCTGCATTGATGGAAATGTTCCATATCTTTGCTGTCTGATGTATTAGCCATTAGCCATGTTTACCTATTAAGCTTTTAAATGTGGTTCGTGCGACTGAGGAACTATATTTACATTTTATTAACTTAAATTTAAGTAGGCACATGTGACTAATGGCTACGACATTGGACAGTGCAGCTCTAGAAAAGTGGTAGACTGGAAAGAAGAGAGGGAGGTACAGCTTCCTATACCCCTTCTTGTAGAGTCAGTGATCAGTGCTAATAACCTGTGATAGGAAAGTAGCTAGATCTCAGTGGGTGTCCTCTCTAATTGATGAGAAGAGAGCACCCTCTTAATCATGCTCGAGTGACTGCAGAGCACCTACGGTCAGGCTACAGCCTGTGCTTCTGAGAGGCAGTTGCAGTTTGTAGCATTGATTGGGGAAAGTGATGCTGATGATTGACAGGATTACTTAAAGAAAAGTACCTTCCAAATATGAATTGAAAAATTCATGAAACCATTATGAATATACATACAGTGTTTCCTATATAGAAAACAACTCAGTACGGATGTCACAATAGCATGTCTGTTACTACATTTGAGATGTGTCTTACATATATATATATATATATATATCCATAAAACAAGCTGATATGTAAAACAAAAGCTATTTAGGATGTTTTCAAAGTCAGGAAACATCAGATAAATTTATTCTTAAAAGAGTTTGTTAGTTCCATTTTCAGCTAATATGCTCAATGTTTTAGATGAAGTACTCTAAACATGTTATTTTCCAGACTTTATTTAAATACTCCCCAGGATAACTATTGATGCTTGTTTTTCCAGATTAACTGTTAGGTTGGTGCAAAAGTAATTGCGGTTTTGGGCATCATATTAGATCCATTGCTTTGATTAGGGGCATTCCTTCTTTAAAAAATGCCTGGAGATTGCAAAATATATATTAAGCATATTTTTTGAAAGTATAACTAACATACTATTTAGCAGTATCCTGTTTCCAACTTTGAAGATACCCTACATAATATAATTTGTAAATTCAAAATACATATACTTTAAAAAATATTGGTATGCTGTTCAGTTTTACATTTTTCCTACTTGTCATTTTATTTTGCTCATTTTTCCATTTCCATCCACTTTAGATACATGATTTTTATAGCAGCATACTAGTCCAGTGATTTAACATTTCCTTGTTGTTGGATATATAAGGTTTCTTGTTCTCTTTTTCATATACCATGCTTTTGCCAACATCATTTAAAATCAATGATTGTATGCATCTTTGACCATTTCCTTAGGTTAAATTTTTGGGAAGTGCATTATGGGATCAAAAGCCATACATTTATAAAGCCTTTGAAACCAATTGTTGGATTGCCTCATCCCCTGAAATGTTACCTTGATTCAGATTTTTATCAGTAACGTAAGGGAGGTTGTATTTCCCTAGATTTTGAAACATCTTCATTAAACTTAATAGAAAATGATAATGGAATTGCTTTTATAATGTCTACTTTGATTAATTTTATGATAAACACTTATTATCTGTGTATGTATTACCTGCTCAAGGCCACCTCTCCCCATGCTCCCCTGACCAGCAGCATCTATCACCTGAGAACTTGTTAGAAACATAGATTCTCGGATCCTGCCCCAGATGCTCAGAGACTCTGGTGTGGGACTCAGTAGTCTGTATTTTAACAAGCCCTGATTCATGCTCAACCTTGAAAACCACCACCAATTTCCCAACCTCTCGCATTTCCCCATCTATTTTTCACTGGATAATGACAAAACCCTTGCTTTTACTGACTGCAGATTCAAGGATGGCTTCATCTTGTGATTGTTTCCCAGGACGTTTTCCTCACTAATTTTATGAAATAAATATGTATTGGGCATTTTCTTTGTACAAAGTTATGTGCACACACCCTGACCATGTCCCTGGCCCTACCCTAAGCAATGTTTAGTTTTAACTACAGAGATGTAATGTATCTGTGTACATCTACTACATGCTACAATGCCTACTATGTGGTGAAAACAGTAAAATATGGGTTCTTGGGAGAGAAAAAAATAACTAAGGAAGAGTTTGTGAAAAAGGTAAAATTGGAGTCAGACCTTGAAGGATAGACATGTTTTTCATAGGCAGGAGTGAAAGAGATGACTTATAAGTTGGAATAGAAAATGACACAAAATGCATGAGGATAGTACTTTTTCAGAATATTTAGGGGGCAGCGCAAATATACGACTTTATATAGAGCTGGGGTGGATGGGTCATATAGGAAAAGCAGTATCTTGATAAGGTCTGAGTGATAGTGTCCCAAGAAACGCACCATCCTTGGGTCACTCAAGGACAGAGTCAAGGTCCACTCCTCTACTCAGTAGTGGGTGATAGTGGAAGAAAAATCTGAAAGAAAAATTATCTAGAGACTGTGTCTGAAATTGGGAACAGAACAGATGTTTTGTTTTTCTTATATAAGGCAAATGTGTTACTTTATTTATTCCTTATGTCCTTTTTGTATCTCAGTTAAAATGACAGTTTAGTGCCCATGAGCTGTCAGATGGAAAAGGGCTTCTGTTATGGAAGACGGCGGGGCAGGGCCCTCTGCAGCTCATAGAGGAGCTGTGGTCACAGCAGGAAGCAGTTCTTCTGTACAGGGCTTGGTTCAGGTTGCAGCCAACTATCTTTAATGCTCTTGAGCAAAGCCTTAGACAGGTTTTTTTGCTTAGCATCATCCATTGTAATGTTCCCCTCACTAATTAATCCAGAATTGATGGTATAAATATGTAATAAAGGCTTTAATATATCAGTTAACTGTGTTGCCTGTTTTATACTGTAGGAAAACCACTGCTGGAATGTAAAATAATATTGTCTTTTAGTATCTAGCAGATAGGAGGTACTGTGTCACACAGCTGTTGGAAGAATTAATAGTGAAGTATCTGCCTGATGAACTGTCTGAGAGAAAAAAAATATATGATGAAGAAACTGCTGAACTCTCACAGTAAGTTTCTTCTCATAAAAAAAAAATTATGAACTACTATCCTTTAATAGTAAGGGAAAACCTCACCGCAAGCTGGATCCTGTCTTTAGTTCATCTCAGTCTAGTCAAGAAGTACTGGTCAGTTTCTGTGGTCCTCAACAGACAGAATTTTATAAAAGTTCACTTGGTAACATCCGGATGTTTTACAGGGAGTTGTTGACTCAGCTCTGTGGGCTGAAGCAGTATTTTAGGCGGAGGAGGAATTTCCTACAGTGCCATGAGGCAGTGGAATGGGAAATAGAGAGGGGGCGCTGGTGACAGTGACATTGGTGGTGATGGCAGCTCTCATGTGTCATGGTACGGCGAGAGGAAGGTTGAGGGTCAGTAATCTAGATTAGCAGGGGATTTTCTGTCACATGGAGGCCCGGAAGGGGGCTTTCCAAACTTTGAGATCTGAGATCGAAATTGGAAGAGGGGTGTTCAGGGCCAAATCCTCAATTAATGAAGATACTGACTGGGAGCACAACTGAGTTGGTGTCGGGAGGGTGAAAATCTCAGAGGTAACTTTGGGATTTGGTAATTCAGACCACTCTGCAGAGAACACAGCAGCTGATGGAGCTGGGTAGGCAGGGCGAGGCATTGCTCATTGTCCCTTTCCTGTTTTTCTTTCCCATTTTTCTCCCTTTCTTTTCCCTAAATGTCTTTCCCTCTGACCAGTTACTTGGGTCTCTTTAAATTTTATTCACGGGTTTTACATTTCTTTACTCTATTTCTTTTACTCTCTTTTAATTGAACACACTAAAAGCAAAATTATAATTTTGTGCTGTTTTATTTAACGACTTTTGTTTCCAGTACTTTTCAGAATATAAATTGAACATTTTATATGTCACTTTCTAACAAAAGCTGTGCTTGTAGACTCTCCTTTTTCAACATGTGTCCATCAGATGTCTTCAGTGAGCCAGGGGCCTTCCATAGAAGAAAGATTGCCATTCTTTTCTTTATAGAAATAGGTATTGATTTGTCTTCTCACAGAATTGGTATTTTATTGTGTGATTTACAAAATACTCTGATGTGACAATTATGAACCTTTCTGATCAATGCTGAAGCATCTAGATTTAAGAAAGCTGCAGTTATACTTCTGAAAATTGAAACACAGTGACACAACCAGCCCGCCCACAGAGGAGTGGTAGACTCAAAGGACAGAGGAGGGAGTCACACACAGAGAGCTGCTGCGCGTTGGAGAGAAGAGAAGCGTCAGGGTGTCCAGCTGCTTACTAATGGGGCTGTTTTTTAAAACACATATTTTAAACATGTTTCACCGTATGTTTATATAAGTAATTGATGGTCATTTTGAAAAAAACTCAAAAATACAAATGAGCATTTAAAAAAAAGCTGTAATCTGCAACCCAAAGGGAATCAACTATTGGCATTTTGGCATACGTATTTGCAAACCTGAATGTAGTATGTATAAACAGGCTTTAAACAAAGGTGGGATCATGTTATTCATGATCTCTATCTAAAGCCTGTTCCTCTCATTGATATAAGCATTTCTTCTAATTCAGTTCATACACATCATCTTTTAATGGAAACATAGTATTCTGTTTTACCTATGTACCATAATTGATCTTACTAGTCTCCTCTTTATGCTTCTGCATTTTGGCTACTACCCACATTGCTGCAGTGAACATTCATGTAGCACTTGTCCACTCATGTCTGAAAATAAGCTGGTTGGTTCCAAGAACATGAACATTTGCTGCCAACAACGTAAGGTTTCTGCTGTCTGTGGCCATGTTCTTCAGTGTGCCTGTGCTGCTTCAGACTGCCCCCACGCTGCCAGTTTCCCTATCTCAGACAGCACTGGGCACTGCCTTTATCCTTCTCTTTCTTTCCACCAATCTGGCAATGAAAAATGTCATATCATTTTAATTACTTGGAAAAAATGTTATCTCATCAGAATATGTTTTCTGATCTTGCGTTTGAAAATATTTTAATGCCTGAGAATTTTTAATTATTTGCTTTTGTCTGTTGTGGGAGTTCACTTTTCTTACTGTTATCTAAGAGTAACTATGAGTGTTTGCATAAAAGATATTTATTGTCATATGTTATAAATATTTAAACAGATTTTAATATAAAATATTACTTATAAATTGATTCATAAAGATACTTAGCTCTGTAAGATAATCTGGTGTCTTAAAATTCAATGTACTCTTATAAATAGGATCACAGCAGATTTTTAGTATTAATATTTCATCAGTGTGAGCTTAATGAACGGGCTGCTGATTTTTGTTCTTGCCAAGAATAAAAACCACCTTATTTAGAACTTATTCTTTTTTTGTTTTACATTAGTTCATTACTGTTATAAACCTCACGCATTTTTTTATGTGTTTGGTAATATTTTTCTTGTATGAACTCAAATCATTAAACTGTTTTTCCCTCAGCTTGACCAAGAATGTTCCAATATTTGTTTGCACTATGGCCTACCCCACTGTGCCTTGCCCTCTCCATGTATTTGAGCCAAGATATAGATTGATGATTCGAAGAAGTATACAGACTGGAACCAAACAGTTTGGCATGTGTGTCAGTGATACACAAAATAGGTATGCTTTTTGTGAACTAAAATGTTTGTATTTATGTTAGACCTCTCAATATGGATGAGAACTTGCATGTTTATCTTTCAACTTTGTTACTAATCAAGGTTTTCTTTTAGTTTTGCAGATTATGGTTGTATGTTACAAATTAGAAACGTGCATTTCTTACCTGATGGAAGGTCTGTGGTTGATACAGTTGGAGGAAAGCGGTTTAGGGTTTTAAAAAGAGGAATGAAAGATGGATATTGCACTGCCGACATTGAATATCTGGAAGATGTTAAGGTATTTTAAAATGTGCTTTGCCAGCATACTTTAGTGTATCCTGTTCCAGGGATTGGTACAGGCATGCAGGCTATTTTCTAGGCGCATGAACCAGTTCTTCTTATCAGAGAGCCTTACCACTGTTGAGAATGCGCTCCAAGTTACCTTTTTCGTATCTTGCTCTGCAATTGTTGCACATTCTAAGAGAACTTGGAAGACTAGAATGTAGATTCTCTTTATTTCTACAGGCTTAACAACCAGCCCAGTGCCCTAGAATGTGTATATGTACACATGTGCATGTGTGTATACACATGATAGGTACTTAATAGTGGTTAAGTTGAACTTCCAGCCCATCTAAGTTTTGAAAGGTTTACATTTCTGCCTTGTTTTATTGAATGCATTAGTAGTTAAAGCTGATGGAATTAGTAGATTGAAACTTCATGTAAATGTAAACACATTAAGTCCTGTAAGAATTGTTTTATATACTAAGATTGTTCTTGTGCCTAAGATAACCTTAATGATAAAATAGAGTTGAATGCTGTGTGGAGACCCTGGGGCAGACATAGAAAGCACTGTCAGTGTACATGTTGGTGATATCTTACCAGGGTAGTGGTTTTGTGATGTCTTTCTAGAATAGGGTTAATGTGGCCCTTTTGATGTTTGCAATACCCAGTTTACCTACTACAGTTAGTTTAGGAACCAGAAAAATGATTTGTGATGCTATAAATACCAAATTGAAGGCAATTTCTTTTGGAAAGGCATTAAAAAACAGATCTTATCCCGTCACTTGTTCATTGATCTGTTTAGGCCCTTCATTTCAGTCAACATTTATTGGATATTGGCATTAGGTATTTTCACAAACATTAACTCATAGAATTTTCACAACTCTATGAAATAGTAGATGAGGAAAGTATAATTCAGAGGTGTTAATTTGCCTAAGATCCTATAGATAATGTAACAAAAATGATTAAAGCAAACTCTCTGACTCAGGCTCTGAGCTTTATCATTATGCCATTTGGCTCTCTGCTGATGAACCTGATTAGTCTGACGTTGGCTGTCCTATCTTATTATAAAAATGCATTGGGGTACTTTGCCTTGTGCAGTTGGCCAAAAGTATTGTGTGAGTTGAAATTTTGAGTTGATTGGTATAATCTGTGCCAACTTTAAGCATACTTGATTAATGGAATCACTTGCTAAAGGTTCTCCTTTGTAGAGTTAATAACCCTATTTCAGTTTCATGTAAATTTATGTCTTCACATATTGGATTTGATGACAAAATCACTTGAGTATATGGCTAAATTACATGACTATGTGTATTAATACTGATAAACATGTAGGCAATGGAATCACATTCTAAAAGTATCACAGATTTGATATTTATAAAAACTTTTATAAATTTTTTTATAAATTTTTTTTTAATTAAATTTTTTTATAAATAATTATAAATTATCTATAAACTTGAGATCATCTTTGTGGTCCTCGGAATGTCAGTAATTTTTCCTCATCATAATGTCTTCATCTATATAATGATTTTTCTTGTCCATCTGAAAACCGCTTCTCAGATTTGCTTTTTATAGCAATTTTCCGTCTTTCTTACAATAATTCTGTTTTCTGTGACTTCTAATGAAAATTTTATTAAGTTTGTTAAAATTATCACAGTAAAGTACTTTGATCTTTAAAAGCTTCTTTTAAATGAGCTGCCAAAAGCGGCAGAGACTTTAAAGCATCTCTGCCTGCTTTGCCAGCTCCGGTTTCGTCCATCACAGACTCTTTATAATTGTTATCATTTCCTTGTTTACTAAGAGCCTGTACATTTGTTTTTGAGATTTGTGAGGGTGCAAAGCATGATCGCTTTAGAAAAAAAAACAAAAAAAGATTGAACAAGTCATAAGTTGTTCTTGCTCTGTCGTGTATGTTAGCAACGGCCCGAATCTTGCGTAGTAAATTTCAGGACCAGAATTCTTCAATTGTGTGGCTCCTCCTACCTTTTTTAAAAGTTTATTTTATTGTGGTAAAATATACATAAAATTTACCATTTTAACCATCTTTAAGTGCACACTTCAGTGGCATTAAGTACATTCACATTGTTATGCAAAAAGCAGATGCTCTTTAAACTTTAGTTTTAATTTTCATTTCAAATCTTTCCAAAGTAAAAGTATGCTTTTAGTCTCTGGTGTGCTGTAGTCTTATTTTTCTGTTTCAAAATGTTTTCGGAGTCCCTTTGTTGTTTTATATGAGTCATCCTTGAAGTATGAAAGGCTGAGTCAGGCCTGGTATTTTTTCAGATGAGTTTGAGCATATGAGACAGAGCACAACCTGGCACGTAGCAAGTGGGATGTAAGTGTGCATTAAAGAAATCAATATAAGATGGATGAGTTAAACTTAGATATTCCCACCTGTGTTCTCTGAGACCACCCTTCTATCTCAGGCTGGAAGCCTGATGCAATTAATTTTACATTTGCAGTTTGGTGACCCAGTAGTCTAAAGAATACACTGAGGAGTTCCAGAGGTAGCCATAGCCTTGGACCTTTCTTTTTTTTTTTTTTTTTTTTTGAGACAGAGTCTTGCTCAGTCTCCCAGTCTGGAGTGCAGTGGCACGATCTTGGCTCACTGCAAGCTCCACCTCCCGGGTTCCCACCATTCTCCTGCCTCAGCCTCCCAAGTAGCTGGGACTACAGGCGCCCGCCGCCACGCCCGGCTAATTTTTTGCATTTTAGTAGAGACGGGGTTTCGCCATGTTAGCCAGGATGGTCTCGATCTCCTGACCTCATGATCCGCCCGCCTTGGCCTCCCAAAGTGCTGGGATTACAGGCGTGAGCCACCACGCCCGGCCAGCCTTGGGCCTTTCCAGCAGAGGTTCATCATTGTGTGACTCTGACATACTGGCTTTATATGCTAACTTATTTGTTGTAGCTTTTTGTTTGTGTTTGTGTTTTGACCCAGTTCCCTAGTAAAAGATGTAACTGTGCGTGGACTCCTCCTGTTAACTACTTTCTGTCGTGTCATCTACACCCTAACCACTCTTCTTTTTTGTAGCAACTATCATCCACTTTTTTGTTCCACTGCTTTCAAAAGCCATTGATCCATAAAGACAAAAGGAATTCCAAATTAGTGTAGACCTTTGAACCAAAACGCACTCTCAGTCTTACTCCTCCCACTTGGGGGCTCTTAGTAGGGTTCTGCAATGTTGCACTGCTAAGTCAGCAAGGTTAGGCACAGGTCAGGCCTTGCTGTCTTTCTTTAGTCTGGTCAGCCCCATGTGAGACAGAAATATGTAGTCTAGCATAGGAATAATACTCTCTGGGAGGTCAGCACTGGAACAGATACTGCCCTGTTCTTCTGATGCCTGTTTCCATTTGTGTCGGTTGGCATATGGATGGGGGATTAGATACAGAAGTCTTACTGACTATTGTATTTCTAGGTTGAGGATGAAGATGAGATTAAGAATCTCAGAGAGCTTCATGATTTGGTTTACTCTCAAGCCTGCAGCTGGTTTCAGAATTTAAGAGACAGATTTCGAAGCCAAATTCTTCAGCACTTTGGATCAATGCCCGAGAGGGAGGAAAACCTTCAGGTATGGTGGCTTTTCTCTTCTTCCAAAAGTCACTTTTTTGTAAACCCAAATTTGCAAACTTCTACATTTGTTTTTTCACTGTCCTTTCTGCACTACCTTTTCTTTGACTACCCCCTTCCCCACACCAGCCCCACCTGGTCTTTAGAATCATGAGTGTTCTAGAGCAGTGGTATCCACTACATTCTGTACAGGTTGAGGCTGGAAATAGGTGTCAGCTGAGATGCCTGTAGCAGAGAGTGCCAGAGAGGGAGCAAGGCCTTAGGATTTTTAGGAGGGGTAAGGAATTAAAAATGGGATGTTACTATCTAGAAACTGTGACTGTGAGACAACTAACCATGCCTTCAAGCCCATTGCCTGTTGCTGTTATTCCTTGACAACAGCGAGACTTAACCATTTTCTATACATTTAAAACATCTTTTCTCACCTTTCTTTGTATCTCCCAACATTTGACCCCACCACTTCATTTTTGTCTCTTCATGTTTAATACCTCACTCCTCATGAAACTTATTCTTTTAGTCTTGCTGGTACTTAGGGTTTACACTTAAGCTTAGTCTAATAAATGTGTATCTGGCACTTTCTGTGCAAGCAAAACTGCAGGAGGCATAAAAGAAGGGTCTGGCTCCTGGAAAATCTGATCATAGACTCACTAAAGCACTTCGTTTTAGGCATAAGCATTTTGAATTGAATTAAACGTTTCTGATCAGAAGGTGATAGACTTTACGAAGGAATGGCTGTCAGTAAGTATGTGAAGATGGAGAGATAAGAGATCTCATTGTAATGCACATTGCCTCATTCCCGTTTTCAAGGGTTGGTCTACGTCTGTCTGAATCCCAAGTGAATCCTTCACCTCAACTTGAAACACCAACATTAGGCCATCTCCAAATTTAGTATTCATTCTGTTTAGCATATTATCAGTTGCCATCTATTTGTTTTAACTGATTACTTGAATCTGATTAAACATTATAGAAATAGGCTTTGATAAGAACAATATTGAATAACAAATTTTAAATAACAAAACAGTTTATAGAAAAATTCAACGTAACTTTCCCATCACCTTCACCACCCTTGCCTTTGATTACCCTGTCCTCTATCACTGCTTTCTGATAGCGATGTGTGAGTTAGGATTCGGGCAGGAAAGCAAAAGCAACCACTCTTCATCTTCCCGGAATGAAGGGTTTAATGCAGGATGTAGACTTGATATAGTGGTTGGGAGAGCTGTGGAGTGAAGGTCAGGGTGTCACCTGCAGAAGTCAGGGAATCTGCCAGCAGAGATCCCGCATCAGAAACGGCAAGGGTGCTTCGGAAGAACTAGCAGGGAAGTGGCTATAATTCTTAGGAATCGTGGCGAGTGCCCACCACTATCTCAGTCTACAGCAGTGGAGGAAGGGGTTTCCAGGAGCCCTCTGGAAAGTTCCTCCCCATACTTTGCAACAATCTTCAGAGGATAATGACTTCTCTTCCAGCTTCCACACCCCACAAGAGTGCCTTTCATCGGCCAACTCTAACCTGGAACGCTATGGCAGAGGGGATTCTGGGAGACAGGTTCTGACGTCTCTGGAATGCAGCTGAGGAGGTAGCGATGCCTAGCTGACAGCAGACAATACACAGATAGAGAAACCAAATCTGATTCTAGAGGGGCCTACTGAGATCAGCACTGATGCCAAAGCTCCTTTTGTCATTCTGAAGCTTTATATTTTAAGTCCGATAAAATAGCAATTCAAGGTTCACTGAAGGTGGCTTACAAATCCTTTTATGGAAATTTCTAGTTTTTTCAATAGCTAATATAGCCCTTACAACATCAATGGGACCTTTTTACTGGAGATATGTTTCTTTTTTGAACAAAAATGGAAGCTGGGGCCTTTTTCTTCTATCTTTCCAAGGGTTCCATCATACTTTGAGGAAATTTTAAATCTCAATTAACATTTCTTAATGCTTTAAATATATAGCCCAAGAAAGTGGCTGTCAGCTAGGGGCATGTTGCCCCCACAGGATATTTGGCATTATCTGGAGACATTTTTGGCTGTCACAGCTGGGTGGGAAGGTGCTACTGGCATGTGGTGGATAGAGATCAGAGATGCTGCTGAATGTACTCTAGTGCATAGGACAGCCACACACAACAAAGAATTATCTGGCTGAAAGTGTCGGTACCCTGGGGTCGAGAAGCCTTGCTTTCAGGCAGTACTGAATAGGAGGAAGGAGAGCGTGTTGACTATGGCGAGTCAGGTCTAGATCTGAATCTCGGCTCTGCCACATATGAGTCGAGAGATCTTGGACAATTTGCATACATTGCTGAGCTTCAATTTCCCCCATTTTATACTGTGCATAATTGTTAAGGACACTGGAGATAGCACCTGGTGCACAGTAAAAGTGTTCAATAAATAGTAGTTTTTTGGTGGTTTGCTACTGTTGTTATTACATAAATCCTTGTTTTATTAATGCTATGAACTGCCCATTGTTTTTAGGCAACCCCTAATGGACCCGCATGGTGTTGGTGGCTTCTTGCAGTTCTCCCTGTAGATCCACGGTACCAGCTGTCGGTTTTGTCAATGAAGTCTTTGAAAGAACGGTTGACAAAGATACAGCATATACTGACCTATTTTTCTAGAGACCAATCTAAGTAACTGCTTGGATCTCCCTTTAAAGTTACCCTAATCTGGTTGCATCGATGGCCAGATTGTCCGCTGCCTTTGCACATCTAGTGCTGGTTTCAGAAATGTAATGAAACTTTTCTTTTTCCTTCAACCTCCTGAATCATGTGGTTCTGCAAATGAATACCTTCGACTAGGATTTAGACCACTAAGAACTTGCACAGAAAAACACGCACTGAATGTGTGTTAAACCTCTACATTGTGAAGTTGCACTATGTACCATACTCTAAAATGAAATAAGAACTCTGTCTGTGAGAGAGAGAGTGTGTGTGTGTGCGTGCGTGCGTGCTTGTGGGGGTTGGGTAGTGTGTGTGCATTTTCTCTGGCTTTAAAATTTTAAAACAAACAAAAAAGCCATAGAGAGCAGAACTTGCTGAGGGTCATTTGTTGCCCAAGTTTACAAGAGTAGCGATACAAGTTTTTGGAAATTGAATTTGCCTCAGATATATCTGTCCTAATGCTTATATTTGCACAAGTATGTAAAATACCGTGTTGAGGATCATTCTTTGTTGGAAATACTGCTCTTGCTGAACTGTCTTGACCATTGACTATGACACAGTTTCTTATTTATGTAAATACTTGCATCACAGTGGCCGACAGGCATTGGATGCAGAACCTAGAGCCAGTTTTCAGGAACTATTGTAAACCTGACATGGTACTGTGCATCTATTCATAAAACACTCAAAACTGTGAAAATATGGTTTACATTTAATTGTACATAAAGGTAAATGGAGAACTCAATTCAGTACCAGTTAGTTTGTACATTTTAGGGGCTTTTCACATTAACTGCCCATTTATGTAATTTATAGTTTGACATGATGTGTTTAAAAAAAAATGCATAGTATAAACCCATTAAGGATCTGGGAGAAGAGAAGAAGTTTAATATAGAACTAAGCTTTTAAAGTTTGTTTTTGTTTTTAATTCTGGTCTCGGTGCAAATGTTAGTTCTGCCTTACTCATGTCACAGTTAGACGGCCGCGCTGCGACATGGCTATGTTCATGCCGCCCTAGAGACTTTTGTAATTATTTGTTGCAAATTTGTGACTGTCTTTATTAACTTTCTTTTATGTAAGTAATTTGTAAAATTTCTTAAACTTTTGCTTTTGCTTATTTAATTTTGAATAAAAGCTAAATTCCTAATACTTTTTCTTAAATTGTAGGTCAGTGTTATTTTAAAAAGTCAGTAGAAGAACCAAACTGCATATGTTAAAGAACAGATGAGTTTTGCTTATGGTTTGGTGGCATTAGATATATGCTGTGGTTTCCAAAACTTTGGTCATTTTAATTTTGAGGAAAAAAGCAATTTATTGAGGATTTAGGTCCTAGAACCATCCCTAAAGCACTATTTTCAACCTTTTAAAATCCATGTCCCTTTAGGGTATGGCTAAAATTTTTACTTTTATGCCTCACCATTTGAGACCTCTCTTGGTAACATAGACTTGACCGTTTCTGCCCCCAGTTCCTCAGCTAGGATTTTGCAAATGTCAGTCAATCTATTTTTTTTTTTTTTTTTGAGACACGATCTTGCTCTGTTGCCGAGGCTGGAATGCAGTAGCACAGTCATAACTTGCTGCAGCCTCAAACTCCTGGGATCAAGTGATCTTCCTGTCACAGGATCCTTGGGGTGTCACTTTGCCAGCCAGAAACATCTGTGGCCGGTGGTGCCTTCTGCCTGAGTATTGCTCATGCCCACCGGGCTTGTTCTGGCCACTCAGCCTGGCAGGCTGTGCTTGGCTTTTGCTTCCAGTCCAGATCCCACACCTGCCAAGAACAAGCCAGGCACGGAGCAGCGAGGGGTGTGTGGGCAAGTGCATGCAGGGTCCAGACACTGCACACAGCCAGGCACACCAGGTGCTGTGTTGGTGCAGGCAGCTTCATGCGAGGCTGCAGCTGGACCAGATGTGCCACATGTGGCTTCCACTGCAGGCACCCACATCTGGACAAGGGGACACTGCCGCCCGGAAGCTTGGAGATGCCAGGAACCACGGAGCTCCAAAGAGGGTGTCACAGCCCTGGCTTAGGGACCCCTTAGGTCTGGACTCCCCAGATAGCTGCACCTCTTCTCGTCACGCACAATGTGGTGTGGTGAGTGGTGGGGCGAGGGGGGTGCGTGTTTCAGCCCTGTTTGTGTTACAGTTCTTTCAGTTTCACCATTTAGCAGGTCCTGAGTTCTTTCCCTGCATCCAGGAAGAATGAGGTGCATAGACAACTGGAGGGTGAGCAAGGCAGAGAGGAGCTTCACTGAGTGATAGAACAGCTCTCAGGAGACCCAAAGTGGGTGGCTCCCTTCTGCAGGCAGGTCATCCTGATGAGTGTCCAGCTATCAGTGGAGAGAAGACCCTCATTAGGTAGCTCTTTTCCACAGGCAGGTCATCCCAAAGAGTGTCCAGTTCTCAGCAGAGAAGAGACCCGAAGTAGGTAGCTCCTTTCCACAGGCAGGTCACCCAGAAGAGTCAAGGAGACCTGCATTGGGTAGCTCCTTTCCACAGGCAGATCTTCCAGAAGAGTCAAGGAGGCCCGCAGTGAGTACTTCTTCCTGCAGCTGGTAGTCCTGAGGGTCTGTTTTGAGTCTGAGTGAGTCTAGGGTTTTTATGGGCTCAGAAGCAGAAGTGTGTGCTGATTGGTCCATGGACGGCCCTGGGTGGGTCGGGGGGAAAAAGCACCTTATGTTCTCACTCCAGACAGTGGACTCCACCTGGAACTTGCAGCTCAGGCCCCAGGCTTCAGGCCATCCCTGGCTTGAAGGTCAGGTTTCACCAGGACCCACCCTTTTCCATCCTGCCGCCATCAACATGCCATCCACAGCAACCAGGCTATTCCTACCAAGGGGCACCTGCAGGCTTGTGCCAACCTGCGCTCAGTGCCCCCTTGGCCTCCCTCCCCTGCTTGTTGGTGCCCAGAATTCAAAGGGGGCCAAGGTGGTGGGACTGGTGTGTCAGCACCACCTTACACACGGACACCCAGCCAGGCTGAGATAGCACCTGGGTTCAGCCTCAACTTTGCTCCAGAATTGGAGCAGGTGCCAGGAGTGGGGAGAAGCAGGAGCAGGCACTTCTGAGCCTGTGGTGGCAGAGGGGCTTCCAGGAGTGCAGGGATGCCCATGTCTGGAGCCATAGCTGGGTGGCTGCAACTGCACCCAAGAGTGTGGGGCTCCTGCCCTGTCAACTCAGTAGGGGGTGGGCCTCCCACCTGTTCCCACCCCTGCTGGCTCCACGGAGCATGATGCTTCAGACAGGCCACTGCTGCCATCACTCCTGCCTCAGCCTCCAGAGTATCTGGGACTACAGGTGTATGGCTAATTAAATTTTTTTGTTGTACAGATGAGGTCTTGCTGTATTGCTTAGGCTGGTCTCGAATTCCTGGGCTCAAGCAATCCTCCTGCCTCAGCCTCCCAAAGCACTGGGATTACGGACATGCACCACCATGCCCAGCCATAAATCATCTTTTAATATTGAATTTTTAAAATAAAATTATATATTCAGAAATGACTCCCTAGAGGATCAACCCTGTCACAATTACGCCAATTGAGATTGAGAATCTATTCAATGGTTCTGCAGAAAGCATCTAAAGAGTGGGCCATTCCATCGAAAGCACCTTATCAATATCTTCTAAGGTATTAGGTTAAATTCTCTTGTAATAAAAACAGATGCTTGCTTAAAAAAATGACTTAGTAATGTAAGTGAAGAATTTACATATATATAGACACACCCACACTATGTGTATATATGTATATAGGCCAATATATTTCCATTAGTGTGTATGTGTGTATATATACATGTATATATACACATGTATATATGTTTGTATATGTTTATGCACACACTAATGGAAAATATTAGCCTTATCACTTGATTACTTTTGTGATAAATCATCTGATTATTGTTTATAACTTTTTAAGTTTTTGAAATTTTTTTCTATTGCATCTTTCACACAGCTTATTTTTTCCAAAAATTGGCAAATATTTTTTCCTTATTGCTTTAAGTATCTAAAAGTTCTGTCATCAATTAGTGTTTCAAACCAAACTAGTTGCTATCTTTTTTTTTCTGAGACGGAGCCTTGCTCTGTCGCCCAGGCTGGAATGCAGTGTCAAGATCTCGGCTCACTGCAACCTCCGCCTCCTGGGTTCAAGCAATTCTCCTGCCTCAGCCTCCCAAGTAGCTGGGATTACAGGCACCCGCCACCACGCCCAGCTAATTTTTGGGTTTTTAGTAGAGACAGGGTTTCACCATGTTGGCCAGGCTGGTCTCGACCTCCTGACCTCAAGTGATCCACCCACCTTGGCCTCCCAAAGTGCTGGGATTACAGGCATGAGCCACTGTGCCCAGCCTAGTTGCTATCTTCTTATATGTCTGTCCTACATGTCAAATTCTTCCTTTTTCTCCAGGTGTAACTCAGATGCCTTCACTCAACTAGAACTCAGAACATCAGAGCACTTTCCTTGTACTTCACTTATGACACTTAAGGGAGATAAATACATGAAATAAGGGAGAATTAAATACATGAACAGTCTTCTGAGTATTATTACTGGTATCTGGCAGTTTAGACAGATTTAAGCTCCAAGACCTAGGCTGACCAGTGAACAGAATTGAAGTAAATGCCATTTAAGAAGGGAGATGGGATAAAGATGGTTAGACTGAGCAAATGTCATTGTCTTCTCTTCCTCCCCAAACCTCCCTCACCAAAAAGGAAAAAAAAAAAAAGACAAAAAAATGAAATAATGGCATTGTGCAAGCAAAATCTCATCAATTGACCAATGCTTTTGAGGGGTTTCTGAAAGATAGAAGCAGGATCTGATAAATAAGACCTGAAGAAAGCATAGCTTTGCAGAAATGACGAGTGTAGGTCAAATGGGAGTAACCACAGGGAAGCCGCAAACCAGGAGCAGGTCTTGGAAAATGCCCTTGTAGAGGCTGCGCTTCAAACAGCTGGATCATGTGACCATCTCTCCCACTTCGGCTGAGCAGGAGGTGGCAGCAGCAGTGGTTCTCAGGCCAAAGCCCTGACTGTGGGCCTTGGGCCAGAGAATACCCACAAAACCTCCAGTAGCTACAGCTCCCCAATGAGACGAGAGGCCCTTTTGCACAGAGAGCGGGCTCCTGGCCTCCCTCATGTGGCAGCATGAGCCAGCGTTCTGCAGGATCAACATGGGCTACCTTTCACTGAACCGATCCCACATGGATGATCCTAGACGACAGAGGCATTCTCAAATGACAAAGTAGTGAATCAAATCTGAGAAATTTGAGGAACATCAGCACCCTAAACAAGACAACAAAATAAGCTTAGATTTGAGGATGTTACAATCCCCCCAAAGATCTGGGAATCTAAAAAAATGTTCCTCAGACAACCCCTGTCACCACAGAAGCATTTGATAAAATTTGCTGAATCAATGAATGAATCATGAAAATAAACATGATAGATGAGCTCAATAGGAGAATGAATGCAGATACAAAATGAATTAATGAGGTGGAGGGTTAAGTTTGGTTCCTTTATAGAACACAATGCAGACAGAGCAAAAAACTCAAAGTATGAGAGAAAAACTGAGACATGGAGGATAGATACAAAGTTTTAGCATCTGTCTAATAGAAGTTTCTTAAGGAGAGTAGAAGACAAGTAAATAATACAAGCTAATTTTCTCAGAGCTCAAGACTAATAAAATATTCTACTTACTTTCTTTGGGATCAAGCTCATCCATCCATTTAAAGGGGAAACAAGGCAAACTTACACAGACTGGGGACAAATAAAATAGCAGTAACTCGGTTTGGCACTGATCAGCAATGAAATGACGGGCTCGAGAATATGAATCCAAAGACGTAAATTTTCTTCCCAAGCTAATGCTTAAATGCCAGCATTTTAAAAAGGTTAAACATATTTGATAGACGAGATATTTATGACCCAGCTTCGTAAATGAACTCTGTTGTAGACCTGCCTCCAGATAGCTTTGTGCTGTTCACCAACATTCAATCTATCCTGAAAGTTGTTGCTGTTGTTCACAATTTAGGATACTGAAAAAAGATACAGGCTTCATTTCAAAAGAACATATGCTTAATTTCAAAATGTGGTAGGCATTGCATTTAACCCTCAGAAAAACCCTGTGAAGTAGGTACTCTGCTTATACAGATGAGGAAACTGAAATGCAAAGTCATTCAATAATTTGTCAAAGGATCACACAGCTGATAGATGGCGGAACTGACTTTGAACCTATGCAGTCTGGCTTCACCTTATTTTGACATCAAGTTTAAAACCATCTAAGAAATTCAATGAGTGAAGGGTCTGGAAGATTGATGATTCCCTGACAGCAGGCTTTACATATGAGGGGTGCATTTCACAGCTGTGGGATTAGAACATGTTTTAAAGCACGTCACCAACATTGTAAGTTGCTCAAGTCAGGGTTAGCCCTTTATTTTTAGTAACAGTATAAATTGATTATCTTTTTAGAAGGAATATTTCCAAATATGAATCAACGATCATTAAACTATTCATACTCTAACTCAATTCACTATTGGAGGAATTACCTTAGGGAAATATTTTTTTAAAGATCCACATGCATGATGATATTCTTTACAATGTCTCTAGAAAGCAAAAACTTGGAAAAATCTAATGCCCACCATAGGTAACAAATAGAAGAAACTCAAAAGAGTATTGTGCAGTCATTAAAAATAAGAGAGACTAATGTGTGAAAACATATAATTCAAAATTGTGGTTACACCGTGATTGTATGTATACAGTTAAAGATTGGAAGATAATATGCAAAAATGAAATCAGTAAGATTAACAAGTATTGTGTTTTTCTGTAGAAATCATCTGTTTTCCAGCCATCTAGGGCTAATCTGCTCAGTCTTTAACCACACTACACTTGGGTCTTAGCATCTGAGATTGTGACTGCATGCTTGTGCCTTTATGAACAGTAAGGTTAATGGATAAATTCTGTTATATTTGAGGCTCATAAAAACTTGAAGTCCTAAAACTGGAAACAGGAAGACAGTAAAGAATGGTTAAGTAGGTATATACCTTTAAAACCACCCTCAGGTATTGCTGTTGTCCTTGCCCTGTCTAATGGAACCACAGAGAAAAGTCAATGCGAAAACCTATCATAACAATAAGAATATTAAACCATCGGAATCAGAATATTCTTAAAGTTAACATTGTTTTATATAATTGGTATGACGTAAGAAAACAAAAAGAACTGACTTCATAAGGCTGGCAGTTTTACAAACAAACTACATCACAGACTTCAGTGTGTTCTTTCTCTAAGTACCTATACTATATTTTCAGTGACTTTAAGCGTCAGTAGGGATAGTAAAAGAACAAAGTTTAAATCCTGGCTCCCTTACTAACTAGCTGTTAGGGCTTGGGTAAGTTTTCATACACATGAACCTCAGTTTCATCTTCTTCAAAATGGAGATTAGAGACAACATATATAAAATATGCAACAGAATAGTAGATACGCAAATGAGAAATGGCCATTACTATTATGACTAAATCTGTAACAACGAACCTCTTAAAGTGGACTCCTATGGAATCATTAAGCAAGTGTACTTAGGAAGATACAGAGGTGCTTAAAAGTAGAGAAAGTTCTATGCTATACAATCTGGAATTTTTAAAAACCTCTACATTAAAAAAGAAAAGAAAAGAAAATTCGACCTGACATTGCCGAGTGACACTGTATTCTCTTTAGCCATTTGATTTGGCATTCATGTGGTAAATCTTTGATTTGTCCTGAAAGAAGAAAGCCAGGGAAAAATGCAATCGTTATTACATAGTGTAGTCAAAATCCTTATTTGTAAGACAAATGTGGGAATTGTCACTGCTTTCAGGGCTGTGCTGCAATTCTTTAAATTATTTAATGTGGCAATGATTAAAGCTTTGTCCATGAGTTGAACTAAGAGAAGTGGAGAAATTTGAGGCTTGAATTCAGGCTTACTTTCCATTTATGTAACTTCTGCTGTCTTAGAAATCTCTATTCTAGATGTAAAGTAACAACTACTGCCTTCCTCAATCAGAGTTAGAATACAAAGCTGAATGTATTACTATACTTTCCCTTGGTTCCAGAAGCCATCGGCTGCTATCAGCTATCAAGAATTTCATCTGGCCAGGCGCGGTGGCTCACACCTGTAATCCCAGCACTTTGGGAGGCCGAGGTGGGCGGATCACCTGAGGTCTGGAGTTCCAGACCAACCTGGCCAACATGGTGAAACCCCGTCTCTACTAAAAATACAGAATTAGCCGGGCATGGTGGTAGGCGCCTGTAATTCCAGCTACTCGGGAGGCTTGAGGCAGGAGAATTGCTGAACCTGGGAGGTGGAGGCTGCAGTGAGCCGAGATCATGCCATTGCACTCCAGCCTGGGCAAAAAGCGCCAAACTCCGTCCCCCCCAAAAAAGAATTTCATCCAGGTCTGGATGGAGCCTAAGGAAGGAATCTGTGGATTCCAGATGCTTGCATAAGGCTTAGCTGTAGTCACCCACTCTGCTTTCCTTGTTATGCAAGGGATATTTACTCATTCACATTGCCCAAACCCTGTACTGGGGTCCCTGGGAAAATTAAAGGTATAAGTTAGATTCTTAAAGTGTTTACTTTCTAGGGGTAGGGAAAATGTTTGCAAAACTCTTCCAACTTTGAATGTTCTCATTAAGAAGATAAGTACATCCGTGCCTTCCATAATAATCTAAACAACGAGGATTTCCAAATCTATGATTCCAACTCAGATCTTTCTCCTGAAGACCAGAGCCACATATGTATATTACCTCTGAATAGATCCAGCTGAATGTTTCACACATCCCTTAAACTTAATGTAGCTTAAAACACATGGGCTCAAAATATGTTCACTTTCCTGGATCAATGATATCCCCATCCACCTAGAAACTCTGTAGTTACATTTCACCATTTTCTCTGATTGCCTTACCAACAGGTCAATTTTCTTCCTAAATCTCTTGACCCTGCCATTTGCTCTCCATTATCTATTTCCTACTCTTAAGGTAGATGGATGATCTACCAATGGGACAGGTGTGCCCTGGAAACATTCCAAGCTTTCTGAGGGATAGGTGGACGTGTATAGTTTTAAGGAAATCCATTTTCACATTTAATTTCTATATGTAATGTCTCCTAAAATTGGTCTGCTTGAGAAATAACCTGTGGTGGGAGGAGAGGTACCCAAGCTCACTTTCCCTCTTAAAATAGGTCTTCTTTCAAAGGAACTGTATATATCCCATCTATTTGCAATCCTATGAAACTTTCAAGCCATCACATAAAGGAATGATTTGAAATATTGATATTGGTGTTGAGAAAGTGAATTACTCTAATAACTGGATTTTAAAAATTATTTGCAAATCAGGTGATTCCTAATTCTGTGCTTTCTCCAGAATTGAAAGAGGCCTGACTTGTCAATCTATGGGTCATTAAAAATTATACTTAGTAATGTAACTCCGTGATTTTTGGTATGTAACTCAGAAGGAGTACAAAGAGTTTATTGTCATTATTATATCAAAACTTCTTCCATTTCCATATACTTATGCTTGAACTACTCATAAGTATTCTTAATGCTTAAATCTTTAAAAATGAGCCAGGCAGGGTGGCTCACACCTGTAATCCCAGCACTTTGGGAGGCCAAGGTGGGCGGATCACCTGAGATCAAGAGTTTGAGACCAGCCTGGCCAACATGGCAAAATCCCATCTCTACTAAAAATACAAAAATTAGCCAGGAGTGGTGGCAGGCACCTGTAATCCCAGCTACTCTGGAGGCTGAGGCAGGAGAATTGCTTGAACTGGGAGGCGGAGGTTGCAGTGAGCTGAGATCATGCCACTGTACTCCAGCCTGGGCGACAGAGCTAGACTCCGTCTCAAAAAATAATAACTAAATAAGAAATAGAATTACGAAGTTGCTAATGAATCTTGTATCATCCAGTCAATACATAAACAATATTTATCCTGGGATACATGAACTAATTGGAAAAAAGTCCTCCATCACTTTCATTAGCAAATGCCCTACTAATAACTGTTTACTTTTTATGTCTCAGTTATCAAAATTTGGCTGGGCGTGGTGGCTCATGCTTATAATGGGAGGCCGAGGTGGGCAGATCACTTGAGGTCAGGAGTTCAAGACAAGCCTGGCCAACATGGTGAAACCCCGTCTCTCCCAAAAACACAAAAATCAGTCAGGTGCAGGGATGGATACCTGTAATCCCAGCTACTCGGGAGACTGAGGCAGGAGAATTGCTTGAACTCGAGAGGCAGAGGTTGCATGAGCCAAGGTTGTGCCACTGCACTGTAGCCTGGGTGACGGAGTGAGACTCTGTCTCAAATAATAATAACAATAATTAATAAATATTTATCAAACTTTGTAGTGTGTTTAAAGAACTTTATGTGTTATCACTAGTTACCATGAAAACTCAACCCAGAGGAAAATTTAACACTCTTAGAGCTTTATTGTCTAAGAAATAAAATTTCATATTTTGTGTGTATATATAGACTTTTGTTGAAAAGAAATACATGATGAACAATAAAAGACTTTCAAGTAAAATATATGATCATAACATTTTTGGAAGAGAAGCAGCATAGAAATAGAAGCTAAAGGATAGAAAGGAATAAAGGATATAAAGATTAAATAAGATATTGTATATTTTTTCGTGGGTAAGAATAAAATTGCTATCATATTTATTCTATTGGATACATTTAAAATAGTTTTATACTGTTTCATCTTAAAATATCAATTGTTATGAAAACTGAAAATAACATTTTGCCATTATTTAAACTTATGATAAAATGTATGCTTCAACTTAAAATATGCAAGAAGGAACATAGTTTTCAAAATTTTAAGGGATTCACGAGCAAAATGTTTGAAGACAACGTATTTAGACTATCTTGTCTTACATGAATTATTCTGGCAGTCTCTCCAGCCACATCATTTACCCTCTTTGCCACCTCAGTAATAATCTCTCTAAAACACTGATCTAATCCTGTCCTCCTGCTTAACACCCTGTGATGGTCCCTGTCAAAGGAAGGATGAAGTCTAACTTTGGGCTGTGTCCTCAGCCTACAGTGCTTCCCAGCCTTTTACTCCATTTTTGTCTCAACTACCCTAAAACATAATCTTAAAGAGCTTCTCACTGTTCCTCTTTGCACTGGTTCCTTGCCTGAGAAGCCACATTCCTTTTCTCTAAATAGTGACATTCTATTTATCCTCCAAGAAAGAACTAAAAAAAAATCACATCCCTGTCAAGTAAATACCTAACCTCTCAAGCAGCATAAAATTGGTCTCCACTCTGCCTCCCAGCACTTGCTTCCTGTCCTGATTATAGTATTCATCAGATGTTGTAATTATTCTTACATGTTTTGTGTTATTCACCCAAATTTCATATACGGTGTTCTTATCCCTCCATGTAGTATTAACGAGCAGAAATCAAAATTTAAGAAACAAAAACAGAACGATATATAATATTTAAATCAGGAAAATCTCCCGTGCTTATGTACCTGATAATGATACCTTCTGTGTTCTTCAAAATGCCTTTATTACCGAGTCCTCAGTGAATACTTCCCAAACCTTAATCCACTTCATTTAATTATAAACTAATGCCACTGGAATTAGTCAAGATATTGCAAGGAAGCAAGATAGGTCAGGCCCTCTGTATTAGTCAGGGTTCTCTAGAGGGACAGAACTAATAGGATAGATGTATGTATGAAGGGGAGTTTATTAAGGAGTACTCACACGATCCCAAGGTAAAGTCCTACAATAGGCCATCTGCAGGCTGAGGAGCCAGGAAGCCAGTCTGAGTCCCAAAACCTCAAAAGTAGGGAAGTCGACAGTGCAGTCTTCAGTCTGTGGCCAAAGGTCTAAGAGTCCAAAAGCTGAAGAACTTGATGTCTGATGCTTGAGGGCAGGAAGCATCTGGCATGGGAAAAAGATGTAGGCCAGAAGATTCAGCCAATCTAGTCCTTCCACGTTCTTCTGCCTGCTTTATTCCAGCTGTGCTGGCAGCTGGTTAGTTGGTGCCCACCCAGATTGAGGGTGGGTCTGCCTCTCCCATTCCACTGACTCAAATATTAATCTCCTTTGGCAACACCTCACAGACACACCCAGAAACAATACTTTGCATCCTTCAATTCAATCAAGTGGACAATATTAACCATCACACCCTCCCAAAGGCAAGGGAAGTGAAGGAAGAAGAGAGGGAGAGAGTTGGAGAGAGGGAAGGAAGAAGAAGGGAAGAAAGGGAGGGAGTGTGTATGTATGTTGGTTTGGGTTCCTGGGGTGAATTTTACTGTCAGCAACAAATTGAGTATGGAGATGAATGATGTAGCAACGTTCAGGGCAAATCACTGTTGAACAGCTTAACATGCTGAAATACATTTAAAAAAGGACAATAAAAGAAAACAAAATCCTCTGCAAGCCAGAGAGTGAAAGCAAAATACTTCTTTAGTTCCAAGAATATTTCCACATCAGCAGAGTTAGAATAGACCCATGAATTACCTCTTATATTCAAATAGTGAACCCCCAAACCGGGCAGTCAATGCAAATGGAAACAGGCATGCAATTGGTACCATGAGTTGAGACTACTTCGTAAGTACTAAGAGGACAGGCACCATATACACATATGTGTCTGTAGGCATAGAGATATACATACCTGTTGTTCCTGAAGGTCTAAAGCCAAGTTGATTTCTGTTCTGTTAAATAATCTAGATGTTTATTGAGAGGTCCTATTTTAGAAAATCTTTCAAGTTGAATAATTTGTTAGGACCCAAGGTTGAACATTACAGTGCAATTTTCCTAGGTAAATAGTGGACCCTTTCAATTATTCTCAGTTATTATCTTCTATTCAATTTCTTTCTCTATCTTAAATATCTCTCACTTTACACCTTTTCATTTTGTTTCATTCTCTAGGCGGTTTTCATTCCTTTCCTCAAAGTCTTTTATTATGCTTTCATTTAAATCTATTCTTCTTTGAACATTATGGAATTAAGGCCTTATTTCTAAGATAATTTTCTTTTCCTTTACATCCTAATTCAGGTCAACTTGGATTTCACATATTCCTGGGTTTGCCCTTTCCTATCATGAATTTTAATGTCTGATTAAAATGTTCTTTAAATTTTCCGAATACTACTTATTAAATTCATGTCAGAGTATTACAGTGTTATTTTCTTCTGCTTCATAGGTTTCTTAAAAATTAATTTCGGCCAGGCGCGGTGGCTCACGCCTGTAATCCCAGCACATTGGGAGGCCGAGGTGGGCGGATCACGAGGTCAGGAGATTGAGACCATCCTGGCTAACACGGTGAAACCCCGTCTCTACTAAAAATACAAAAAAATTATCTGGGCATGGAGGAGGGCGCCTGTAGTCCCAGCTACTCAGGAGGCTGAGGCAGGAGAATGGTGTGAACCCAGGAGATGGAGCTTGCGGTGAGCCGAGATCACGCCACTGTACTCCAGCCTGGGCGACAGAGCGAAACTCTGTCTCAAAAAAAAAAAAAAAAATTAATTTTATTCCATGACATTAAAATGAGATGAAGATATCACAAAAAAAGAAAAACTACAGAACAATGTCCCTTATAAATAATACTCAACAAAATACTAGTGAACTGAGTTCAGCATCATGTAAAAAAGGCTTATTCACTATGGTCAACTGGGATTTATCCCGGTAAAGTAAGCTTGTATTTACATATGAAAATTGGTCAATGTAGTATATCATATTAATATAATGAAGGTTAAAAACTACACAATTCTATTAATAAAGATATAAAAAGCATTTGACAAAATCCAACACCCCTTCAGGATAAAAACACTTATAAAACTAGAAATAGAAGAGAACTTCCTTAACTTGATAAAGTTCATCTATAAATCCCACAGGTAACATTTTATTAAATGATGAAAGACTGAAGGCTTTCCCCTAAGTTCAGGAACAAGGAAAGGGTGTCCACTCTTGGCATATCTATTCAACATTGTACTGGAGTTTCTAGCTAGGGCAATAAATGACAAAAAGAAATAAAAGGCATTCTGATTGTAAAGACAGAAGTAGAATTAGCTGTGTTTATGATGACATGATCTTATATATAGAAAACCCTTAAAAAATCAGAAAGAAAACTGTTAGAGCTAATAAACAGGTTCAACAAGGTTTTAAGATACACAAGATCAAAATACTAAAATCAGTTGTATTTCTATACGCTAGTAATAAGCAATCAAAAAATTAACTTAATAAAAGCTTCTGTGTACAATAGTATCAAAAAGAATGTAATAGCCAAAAGGAATAAATTTAACCAAAGAAATGTAAGGCTTTTAACCTAAAAACTACAAAACACTGAAGTAAATTAAGACTAAATAAATGGAAAGATGCCTGGCTGCCTTGAGTTGGAAGACTTAATATTGTTAATAATGCAATATTCCCCTTATTAATTTGCTGATTTCATGCCATCCTTATCAAAGTTCTATCTTTTCTGCAGAAACAAACTGATCCTAAAATTAATGGATATACAAAAATAATCATAAAAAAAGAACAATGTTGAAAGACTCACACTTCTTGATTTAAAAAAAAAAAAAGAATAGATATATAAGTCAATGGAATACAACTAAGAGTTCAGAATTAAGCCCTCCTATTAAGATCAACTGATTTTCAATGAAGGTCCAAGTCCAAACAGTGGAGGAAAGAATCATTTTTTCAACCAATGGTCCTAGAACAACTGGACATCTACAAACAAGAACATGAATTTTTACCTCTACCTCACACTATACACAAAAATTAACTCACAATGTCTCAGAGTACTAAATGTAAGAGCTAAAACTGTACAACGTTTAGAGTAAGACACAGATGCAAGTGTTCATGGCCTTGGATTAGGTCATGGTTTCTTAGACATGAAACCAAATACACAAGCAACCAAAGGAAAAATAAATAAGCTGGAATTCATCAATATGAAAAAGACTTTGTGCACCAAAAGATACTGTCGAGAAAGGGAAAAGACAACTCTCAGAATGTTAGAAAATATTCGTAAATCATATAATCTTATATGTGTCTTAGTTCTGGAATAAAGAACTCATATAACTCAACAATAAAGAAACAATAATCTGGCAAAGGGCCAGACACAGTGGCTCACGCCTGTAATCCTAGCACTTTGGGAGGCTGAGGAGGGTGGATCATCTGAGGTCAGGAGTTCGAGACCAGCCTGGCCAAAATGGTGAAACCCTGTCTCTATGAAAAATACAAAAATTAGCCAGCTGTGGTGGTACATGCCTGCAGTCCCAGCTACTCAGGAGACTGAGGCAGGAGAATTGCTTGAACCCAGGAGGTGGAGGTTGCAGTGAGCCAAGATTGCGCCACTCCACTCCAGCCTGGGTGACAGAGTGAGATTCCATCTCAATAACAAAACAAACAAAACAACAAAACAAAAAACTGGGCAAAGGATTAGAGTAGTTATTTTTCCAAAAAGATACATTAACGGCCAATAAGCACATGAAAAGATGTTTGGCATTATTAGTCATCAGGGAAATACAAATCAAAACCATAATGAAATACCACTTCACACCCACTAGGATTGCTATAAAAATAAAACAAAACAAGAACAACAAAAATCCCATGGAAAATAAGTTTTGTTGCGAATGTGGGAAAATTGCAATCCACATAGCCTGGGAGTGCAAAATAGTGCAGCTATTTTGGAAAACAGTCTAGAAGTTACTCACAAGGCTAGACATAGTTGTCCCATGACCCAGGAATTTATTCCTATGTAAATACCCAGAAGAGGTATATACGTCTTTATGCAGACAAGTTTTCATTTCTCTTGGGTAATTTTCTGAAAATGAGTTGTACACTAAGTATACGTTTAAATTCATAAAGACCTTCCAAACATGTCTTCAAAGTGGTTGTACTATTTACACTCCCTTCAGCAATGCATGACAGTTCCAGCGACTTCACGTCTGCCAACACTTGTTTCGTCAGTGTTTTAAATTTTAACTATTCTAATGAGAACATAACGTTAATCCATTGGGTTTTAATTTGCAACTGCCTAATATCCACTGACCTTAAGCATCTTTTTATGTGCTCATTATCCATTTTTTAAAATGTCGATTAAGATCTTTTGCCTATTTTTATTTGAGTCATTTGTTATCTTACTATTGAGGTGTTAGATTTCTTTAAATATCTTGTATGTAAGTCCTTTGTAAGATACATGTGCTAAGAATATTTCTTCCTAGCCTGTGGTTTGCCTTTTATTTCTTAACAGTGTCTTTCAAAGAGCAAACATTTAACATTTTGAAGTCCAATTTCTCCTTTTATTCCCTTTTACAGATTGTGCTTTGTGTGTCATATCTAAGAAAACTTTACCTCTCCCTGGGTTGTAAAGATTTCTCCTATGTTTTCTTCTAGAATTTTTGCTAAT
Source organism: Rhinopithecus bieti (assembly GCF_001698545.2). Lineage (NCBI taxonomy): Eukaryota > Metazoa > Chordata > Mammalia > Primates > Cercopithecidae > Rhinopithecus > Rhinopithecus bieti. The sequence goes on from NW_016811703.1 coordinate 351,612, forward strand.
TTCAAATTTTCTTTAGATCAATCATCAATTTTGAGTTAATTTTGTGTATATACCATTTCGGGGAGTCAAGCTTTTTAAGACATAATTTACACACGTTAAATTCATCCTTTTGCAGTATGGCTTTATGGGTTTTCATAAACACATACAGTCATGTTACCAGCATCAAACTCGAGATTTTGAGCAGATTAATCAATCCCCAAAAGTCCCTCCTGCCTCTTTGTGGTCAGACTCTCCCCTGTCTCTGGAAACCACTGATCTGTTTTCTATCTTTATAGCTTTGTCTTTTCTGGAATGTTGTAAATGAAGGCTTTTGAACCTTTTGATAATGTAGCCTTTTGAGTCTGATTTCACTTATCATAACACATTTGAGATTCATCCATGCTTCTATGTGCCAGTAACTCATTCCTTTATATTTCTGAGTAACATTCCATTGTCTGCAAATACAGCATTTTATTAGTCCATTCACCAGTTGATGGACATTTGGGTTGTTTCCAGTTTGGGCTATGATGACTAAACTGCTTGTTATGCGTTGAATTGTATACTTCCAAAATTCATATGTTGAAGTTCTAAACCCCAGTATCTCAGAATGTAAACTTATTTGGAAATAAGACCATTGCAGGTGTAATTAGCTAAGATGGCATCACAATGGAGTAAGGTGGGTCTTTAATTCAGTATGACTGATGTCATATAAGAAGAGACGAGGGATGCACGTGGAATAAGAAGCATGTGAAGCCAGAGAGATACATAAGGAGAAGATGGCCGGGTGAGGACAGGAGGAGAGATTGCAATGCTGCACCAAGCAGCTAAGGAGTGGCCGGGGCTACTGGAAGCTGGAACAGATGGGTATGGTCTTCCCCTAGAAGCTTCAGAGGGAGCATGGCGTGGCGTTACCACTGCCTTGGTTTTGAGCTTCTAGCATCCGGAACTGTGAGACAATTACTTTTTGTTATTTAAGACACTCACACTTTGTGGTTCTTTGTTATGGAGCAAACTCCTACAGCATTCATTTCAGGCCCACAACAAGGATGATGATGCAATGCCTGTGTGGAAGTGACGCTGAAACCGGTTAAGAACAACCTTTTCCAGGTTGCAACGGATTCTAGAAACTGAAGTTGGTAGAGAATTTGCAGGTAGAGATAAAGTTGCCAAAAATGGGGAAAGTAGAGACTCAGGGACAAATCAGCAGATCAAACTCAAAATAACTATGCCTTTGGTTCAGAGACATTTATTCATAAATCTATTTAGTCTGGCTGATAGTCGTAAGACACATAGACAAGGAAATCCACACTTCTAACCCAAGTCAAAATATCTGAAAAGTTCAAGCAGCTTATATGGAGTTATTCAATAAATACCAATAAATAATACCTATAGAATGGGTATATGGATATAAATATGAATAAATGATTTTATGTTACCACCAACTTAAGATTTTACAAATTAAAATATCAAGGGGTTGATCTTTTTATTAGTAAGGGAGTCTACAGGGGAATAGACATTTCATGAACTCAAAAGGCATCCATGTGTTTACTAGGATAATTCAATCTGTCCTTAATTTATTTCTATTTGTAATTTTACAGATTCTTATGCTACCTTTGCAACATATTGTTGACAGTCTATGAAGGTTAGAAATGACAAATGGGAAAGATTTAGATCCCTTTAAATAAGAGCACTATTTTTAGAGTTAAATCTTTGGTTCCAAAAATTTCTACTAGCATTTACCATTTGCAAGCACTGGGACAGCTATTTGGGATACTGGTATCAGCCTTCTAGAAACTTACATTTTAGTAGGAAAAACAGATGTGGGCACAAATGTGATCAATGTGCCCTAATAGACTGTGCTGGCTGAAGAGTAGGTGGGAACTGTGAAGCAGATAAAGAAATGAGGCTGAACAAATACTAACCAAATAATACATTACATAAGCACATAAATTTGGGCAGGTAAGAAAAAAAGAGTGGGGACTGTAGGGAATGGTCCACGCAAAGGGATCAGCATGGGACTAGGCAGCCACGTGGAGTTTTGTATTGCTTACGATGTGGCCAAAAAGAAAGTGGGTGATGAAGGAAGTAGCTCTAGATGAGACTTTGAAGTAGCGGGTAGGTGCCAGTTATCAAGGAATTACAAGGAATTTTCTTTTTTATTCTTTTCTTTTTTGTTGTTTTTAAAACAGAATCTCACTCTGTCGCTCAGGCTGGAGTGTGCTCTCGGCTCACTTGCAACCTCACCTCCCGGATTCAGGCAATTCTTGTGCCTCAGCTTCCTGAGTAGCTAGGATTGCAGGCACACACCACCACGCCTGGCTATTTTTTGTATTTTTAGTGGAGACTGGGTTTCACCATGTTGGCTAGGCTGGTCTCGAACTCCTGGCCTCAAGTTATCCACCTGCCTCAGCCTTGCAAAGTGCTGGGATTGCAGGCATGAGCTACCATGCCCAGCCTACAAGGAATTTCTTTATCCTACAGAAAGCAGCCCTGCTCCAATATTCATTTCACCCAGATTTTTTTTTTTTTTGCATATATGACAACCACAAAAAGCTACATTGCATTTGACTTAATCAATAGTATTCCCACGTTTAAAAGTTTATAACAAAATATTTTAGCCAGAACAAAAAAATTCAGGGCTAGTTTGATATCAAAATAGCTTTAATTCGTAGATGAAATCAGTCAACCAATCTACTATTTATTGAGCTTTTACTATGTATAAAACTGTGATGGTTAATTTTACATCAATTTGACTGGGCCACAAGGGGTCTAGATATTTGGCTAAACATGATGCCGAGTGCCTGTGAGGGTGTTTGTGGATAAGATTAACATTTGAGTTAGCAGACCGTGTAAAGTCAGTTGCCTTCCCCAGTAAAAGTGGACCCCATCCAATCCAACAGAGGCCTGAATAAAACAAAAAAGGCTCAATTAAGGAGAATTTGCTCTCTCAGCCAGATTTCCCCCAATATAACACACATTTCACCTCTTCTTCAAAAGTGGCTATTCCATTTACTTTTAATATCATTGATTACTTCTGCCTATTTTTGAATTTATATAGATGGAATCCCATGATAGGAATCCTTTTTGTGTCAGGCTTATTTCCATCAGTATAATGTTGATGAGTGATCTATACTTTTTACATTATCTTTGCTGTATAGTATTCCATTTTATGAACCTATCATAATTTATTTCTTTTACTGTTGATAGACATTTGGGTCATTTCAGTTTGCTTTTGTTATGTTTTTGCCGTTATGCGTAATGCATTTGTGTACATGTTTTTATGAGAACTCTATATACACATTGGGGAAGTCAAAAAAGACCCTGAGTCTTAGTGTGGTGGAATTGCTGTCAACTGTTGGAAAAAACAGGAGGAACTGGTTGGGGGGCTGAGTTTTGTGCCGTTTTTGGCTAAATGAATACAAGATTGCTATGTGATGCCACCCACGGTCAGGAAGGAAACAAAGGTTTTTTCATTTATGCTGTGGGTAGGTGGCAAGTCTGAGATATGTCTGTCTTTTTATTGCATGGGGTCAACCAAAAGCTTTGGAATGAGATGAATATGTGTACACCTTACACATTTTGATTAAGTCAGCTTAATGTCCATAATCTTAAATATGAATTTAGAGTTTAGATGATGGACATGTTCAGGCAGAAATCAGAACATCACCGTTTCCTAATTGAGGAGAAAGTGGAATTACTTACCAATATAAAACTTTTCTGACCTGCTCATAAAAATGCATCAAGAAATGCCTGGCCAGGTGCAGTAGTTCACACCTGTAATCCCAGCTCTTTGGGAGGCCAAGGTGGGAGGATTGCTTGAGCCCAGGGGTTCAAGACCAGTCTGGGCAACATAATGAGACCTCATCTCTACAAAAAATAATAATAATATGATATAATATATATTTTTTAAAGAAACACCTATACTTCATTTCTCCGTGGGTTAATCTGGTGATTTGTCAGATTTCCGAAATTTCTAAAAATTTATACTTAGATCTGGGTATCCAATCTTTTGGCTTCCCTGGGCCACATTGGAAGAAGAATTGTCTTGGGCCAAACATAAAATACACTAACACTAACAATAGCTGATGAGCTAAAAAAAAAAAAAAATTGTAAGAAATTCTCATAATGTTTTACGAAAGTTTAGATTGAGGTTGCTCACGTCCATCTTCTCCTGCAGAGACTCACAAGCGTCCCCTGGTGGTTGAGAGGATCAACTGCAGGCTGAAATACCAAGATTTTGGAAGTCTCATTCTAGCCTTTTCTATTTTCTTGCACAGTCCTGACCAAAAAAAAAAAGTAAAGAAAATAGAAAGATGTGCCTGTAAATATTCAGACTCAGATTTCCCTTCCTGCCTTCCACTGGAAGCCAGAAATATTTGAAAATGTAGTGAAGAATACTTACCAAACCTTAAAAAGGGCTGGTCCCATAGTGGCTGCCCAGCGTTAGGTGGACCTCTTGCCTCGCTCCTCGCCAGGCCCCTATGCACACCGATTTAGATGGTTGTTTTTTTGCTTTGTTTTAATATGATCACAAGTATAATACACACTTTTAAAAGAAAAATAATACAGACATATAAAAAAACAAAGAATGAAATGTCCTCACTGTTCCCCCCCACACCATTCCTATTATCCAGTCCTGTAAACAGTAAACGTCTGTTCACTGTTTGGACGCATCTTCAGACAGAAAAGGCCTGTTGGAGGCTTCTTCTTACTAAACTGGCAGAAAATTGGAAAAAATAATGCAATAGGAAGCACCATCTACTACATCTCCTGATTTGTAGAAATGCCTCAATTAATGAATTTAAAAATACCCCTCACAAGCTTTCAAAGATCTGAAATGTGTAACAATGGACACTCATGTATGAATAAATACTAACTCTCAGGCTTCCTTTTGGGTATTAAAACAGCACCATTTAAAGAATATATGTGAAAACTTTTCATCCTCACTACAATTTTCTACTAGTTTATCCCACATTTGGTGAAAACTTCCTTGCCACTGGTATTAAACTATATAAAGTCAAAATGAGATAATTGTCAAACTTTTTAAAATTTATTTTTGTTTTTTTGAAACAGGTCTTGCTCTGTTGCCCAGACTGGAGTGCAGTAGCTCACAGCAACCTCCGCCTCCCAGGTTAAAGCAATTCTCATGCCTCAGCCTCCCAAGCAGCTGGGACTATAGGGGTGTGCCACTGTGCCTAGCTAACTTTTGTACTTTTGGTAGAGATGAGGTTTCACCAACTTGGCCAGGCTGGTCTCAAACTCCGGGCCTCCAGTGATCTGCCCGCCTCAGCCTCCCAAAGTGCTAGGATTATGGGCACAAGCTACCATACCTGACCCCAGTTGTCAAACTTTAAAAAATTCCTTATTTTTTTGAGACAGGGTCTCACCCTGTCGTCCAGGCTGGAGTGCAGTGGTGTGATCATAGCCACTGCTGCCACAACCTCCTGGGCCAAGTGGTCCTCCCTCTCAGCCTCCTGAGTGACTGGGACTACAGGCATGTGCCATCACACCTGGATTTTTTTTTTTTTTTGTAAAGATGAGGTCATTCTATACTGCCCAGGCCGGCCTTGGACTCCTGAGCTCAAGTGATTCTCCCACTTTGGCTTCTCAGAGCCCTGGGATTACAGGCATGAGCCACTGTCCCTGGTGAAATCAAACTTTTCTAACAGTTCTCTGGTCCTAAAGACATACGCATCTCTGTCAGCTAGTCAAATCTTACAATCCTCTCTTTTCGCTACATCAGTACTACTGACTAGATACCAGTTTTAGGCTAAGGAAGATAACCAGAGGATTCTCCCTCAGTGACCTATTACCATTATTGTCCACTTATGTCTCTTAACGCTTGTGAATTTATGTCACTGTCATTCCTGTGTTTTACTAATGATGTCTGTTATGTCTTAAATTCAAGCCATTCCTTTCCCATCCCCCTTGCCTCTGCCCTTGGATCTGCAAAGGGCAATCTGAGTGCTCTGGCCACAGAGCTACCTGTGCATGTCTGCTATGAAGCCCATTATTTCTCTTTATTCATATGTACGATAGACACCTACTCTGTGTCCCACCAGATGCTTGGCCACAAATGTAAGTGTACTGGGCCATTCTCACATTGTTATGAAGAAATGCTCAAGACTGGGTAATTTATAAAGAAAACAGATTTAATTCTGCTTCTGAGGAGGCCTCAGGAAGCTTACAATCATGGCGGAAGGCAAACAGGGAGCACACATGTTATGTGGTGAAAGCAGGAGCAAGTGACAGAGGCAGCAGGTGCCACACACTTTTAAGTGACCAGATCTCGTGAGAACTCATTCACTTCCACGAGGACAGCACCATGGGGATGGTAATAAACCATTCATGCAAAATCTGCCTCCATGATCGAATCACCTCCCTCTAGGCCCCACCTCCAACATGGGGGATCACTTCAGCATGAGATTTGGGCAGGGACACACATCCAAACTAAAAGTAACACCAGGTTTCTGCCTGCAGGGAACTTTCTTGCAGTGAAAAAGATAAATGGAGAAGCAGGTCATTAAAAACCAGGGCCAAGGACGGCATACACCTGGGTTATTAAGTAAGCTCCAAAGGCAGTCACTTAATCTGTATGAACATTGGGTGGTGATGGAACCATAGCGATGAATAGTGTTTAACCAGGTGAAGAGGAGAGGGAGTGAACACTAGACAGAGGGAGATGTGTGAACAAAGGCCTGGGGTTCTTCTTTGTAAAGAACAGTAACTACCAAGGAAGACAGCTATGCCTTGGCCTTTTGGGCACAAAACTCTTACCTGTGATGGTTCTGCCCCTCTCCTAGATGACAAGAAATTCAAATGCTATCTGGAATTTCATCAACTTCATTGCAACTATAAGTACACATAATGTTAGATTTATCTCACAAATGCAAAGAAATGCATAAATTCACCTCTGCTTCCAACTTCACTATTAGAGAATAAATATCATATTGCTTAATGATAAAAAGAATGTTAGGTGTGAAACATGATGAGAAGAAAAAAAAACCTTAGTAATTAATTTGTCGTCCTTGTACAATGTTTGGTGTTAACAGCTTTAATTTTAGGGCAAACCAAGGTGGTCAAGCCATGGAGATTTTATCTTTAGTAGCTGAAGAGAAGAGCCTGTTTACCAATTTATACGGAATGATTGAGTGAAATGGACAAAACCATATGTTTGAGTGGCAAATGGAATTTACCAAGGGAGGAATTTGTAGGATGATAATACTTAAATTGGTAACTCATTGAGAGGCATTTTCAGATAATGTAAAGATCCTTTCTAATGGGCCAGTTCAGGAACGAGTCCAAGGCACCATTAGCACAGAAAGGCCATGATTATAATTTTCCAAGGAATACGGTAATGCCGTGTTAACAGGTAGATTGGGCTGTGTGGGTATTTGGAAGAAGTGTATAAAGTAAATAGGGCCCGAGAGTCAGTAAATGTAAAGGAGCCACACAGTCTTTCAAGCCCATCTGAGCCCCTAATAAGGAATATAAACTTCCTTCTTTTGTGGTAATGTGTTGAATTACAGTTCAATATATTACCAATGTATTTTATGTATTTTGTGTGTGTGTGCTGGGGCTTTTCCTCCACTGGGCAGCAGCCCTACTGGAAACAATGGCTTAGCAAGATATGGGAAGAAAAAGTCAAACTTTGGGCTTTCTAGGAAGGAGGTAGTGTGCACTGCAGGGGATATACTAGAGTGATATATGGGCAGGGCCCTGAGATGGTGCCCTCTGCCCAACCACACCCTCCATCTACAGCAATCCTAGAGAAAATGGCAGGAGAGACTGTTCAAACCAACTGAAATTGTTTCCAACACCCAAAGGAAGAGGGATAAAAGTACAAATTAGCTCCACGTATAAAACCTTTACAGAAAGGAAACGGAGGGAGAATGTTCCCAATCAGATATCAAATATACCATAAACTATAATGAATTTTAAAAAGTGTGATATTGGCCTAGAACAGATAATTAGTGCAGTGGGAAGAACCACACTACACACACCCCATTTATTATATATAGTCAATTTAACCTCAGGGAGAAAAGGTTCAGTTATTCAATCTTGTGGGTAAGGAAGCTTATTAAAGCAAGACACGAATCCCAGATAATTCTGATTACTTAATAAACACGTCTGTAGGATCAAAGCTACCTTAAACAAAGTTAAAAGACAAAACTGATTAGAATAAAATACTGGTAACATGTAAGATGAAAAAGCCCCTATCCACACTATAAAATAGTTCCTATAAGGGCTGGGAGCAATGGCTTATGCCTGTACTCCCTGCACTTTGGGAGACCGAGGCAGGTGGATCACCTGAGGTCAGGAGCTCGAGACTAGCCTGGGCAACATAGTGAAACCCCATCTCTACCAAAAATATAAAAAAATTAGCTGGATGTGGTAGTAGGTGCCTATAATCCCAGCTACTTGGGAGGCTGAGGCAGGAGAATCGCTTGAACCAGGGAGGTGGAGGTTGCAGTGAGCCAAGATAGTGCCACTGCACTCCAGCCTGGCCGACAGAGCAAGATTCTATTTCAAAAAAAAAAAAAAAAAAAAAAGCTCCTATAAACCAATAAGAAAAAAGACAAATAATCTAATAAAAATGTTGAAAGAATAAGAATGGCCAAATTCACAGAACAAAAAAATACAAATGACAAAAAAATAACTTCAACCCCAATACTAGTCAGGCAAATGCAGATTAAGATAAAAATGAGAGGTTATTTTTTAACTTAGTAGATTGAAAAACAATTTAAAAGACTGTTAACATCCAGTAGTGGCTAAGGTTTAGAGAAATGGACCCCTACAGCTCTGCTAGTGGAAGTGCAACTTTGTGTGTCATGTGGAAAGGTCAAACTTTGAATTTTAAATTTAAAATGCTTATATGCCATGACCCAGAAATCTTGTTTTGAGGTATATTTCTTAGAGAAATACTCAAACATCTTCAAGGAGAAGTATTCTAGGGTATCTATTACAACATTGTTTGTAATGCCAAGAAATATGTAAAAATATTAAATAGAAACACCTAGCTGTTCTGAACAGAGGAATGGGTAGTGAAGTAGGCTATTCAGTTCTAGACAATAGAGTATTATGAAGCATTTAAAAAGAATGGGCTCTGTTTCTGCTTACAAGGAAAGCTCTCCAAGAACAATTCCCAGAATGCAATGTCCCAAGTCTCTTTACTGAAGGCCTACCAAGTACTGGTCATTATAAGGGGGAAAAGCCCTGCATGGCGTGTCATTTTGAAATCACACAGCAACTCTGTTTTCTCTTCTCGTTTGTCTTTCTGAAAATCATACTAGACCGAAGATTTTCCTCACTTAGATATGTTCTCAGCTTCCAATTTTCTCATCTCCTATTTCCCATCTACTTCAGTTTTAATTTAACATAATTTAATTTTAATTTGTATTTTTTTAGAGCTGGAGTCTCCCTCTGTTGCCTGGCCTGGAGTGCAGTGGTACAACCCTGGTTCACTGCAACCTCTGCCTCCCAGGTTCAAGCGATTCTACTGCCTCAGCCTCCCATGTAACTGGGATTACAGGCACCCGCCACCACGCCTGGTTAATTTTTGTATTTTTAGTAGAGATGGGGTTTTGCTATGTTGCCCAGGCTGGTCTTGAACTCCTAACCTCAAATGATCTGCCTGCCTCAGCCTCCTAAAGTGCTAGGATTGTAGGCGTGAGCCACCGCACTCGGCCTAATTTAACAGAATTTGAGCAAAGAATGATTCACAAATCAGGCTCAAAAATTAGACGCAGAAACAAAATAGGTTCAGAGCAGCTCTGCGCTGCTGTGTAGTGAGAGAAAATTGATGAACAGAAAAAGGAAAATGATGTACAGAAAAGGAGTGAGGTGCAGAAGCAGCCGGATTGGTTACAGCTCAGCATTCACCTTATTTGAATGTGGTTTGAACAGCTGGCTGCCTGTGACAGGCCAAAACTCTGTGATTGGTATATGAAGATGAATAATTCACTACCCATTTTCCTGAGCACCTAGGTGTTTTCTATTCACACATTCAATTAGGTGCCAGTTCTGTAAAATAAAAATAAAATTCTAAGGCCCCCCATCCATCTGAATAGACTTCTTCCTCAGCCAAGACTGCTTCAAAGTTTAACCTGAGACACTGTTTCAGGCCTTGCCAGGAAGTGGGGGTCACATATGCCTCATGATACCTGTCAGGCGTTAATATCAACACAGACTTTAAGTCTCATAAGAAACATTTTACAACCTATTCTCTGTGAAGCCTATTACCTGAAGGCTTCTTCTGCAAATAAGAACTTGGGTCTGCACAATCCTTTATCTTAACCCAGTCATTCCTTTTTATTGATCCCAGATCTTTAGATATACTCAACCGATTGTCAATGAGTAAATTTTAAAATCTACCTGAAAGCTGGAAGCTCCCAAAACCCAACTTTGAGTTGTCCTGCCTTTCTGGACCAAACCAATGTATTTCTCAAATGTATTTAAATTACTTTGAATGGCAAAAACAACAATTACTTTTGCATGAACCTAATATTTGATCAAAGTCTCATGTCTCCCTAAAATGTATAAAACCAAGCTGCACCCCGACAACCTCGGGCACATGTTCTCAGGACCTCCTGAGGGTTGTGTCACGGGCCATGGTCACTCATATTTGGCTCAGAATAAATCCCTTCAAATATCTTACAGAGTTTGACTCTATTCATCAAAAGTTCACTATGGACGCAGATACTTTTAGGCTGTACCTAAAACATGTCAGAAGGCGGCTTTAGACCAAACTTAACAGTTCATCTCTTTTGGTCAACCTCTCCATTTTGGTCAAATTCTCAATTTTGAGAGATTGAGCAAAACTGTGTAAGCATTGACATCACCCCGGCACCATCATCAAGGGACGTATTTGGTCTCAGATTCCACAGGGAAATAGCAGAACAGGGGGTTTTATAAAGTGAGAAGAAGGAAACAGAACAGAACAAAACAAAAATGGTTACTTCAGGGTTATAGCAAAGAGAATTTCCCTATTCTGCTGAAATTTCCTGTATCAGGGAAAAAAACTGGGAATTAAAAAATCGGTCTATTTTGGGATCTGCTTCCTTAAAGTTTCAGTGTGATTACATAGCATTCAGCATGATCAGACTCAGGCTGTGATCAAAATCACAGAATTAAGACCTCAGGCCTACATATTGTACCATCATATGCTCAACTCAGTAAAGAAGGGTATAGGCAAAAACCCAGTTAAGATGGCCAGGAAAGACACCTTAAACAAAAGTAAGATTTGCCATGTACATTTCAACCCAATGGACAGAGTTTCTAGTGACTGAGTCCTCTTTCTTTTCCCAGTGCACACAGGCAGACATCCTCGCAAATGGAGGTTTCTTCTATGCATGTAAATTTCTTTTACAAAAGAGTTTCAAATAGCCAGCAAAATGCTAGAAAGGTGTACTTTGAGACCCATTTAGTTCAATAGGTGGTCTTTTTAACTTGGCTTCTATGTCTTAGCTAAAAGGGACAGAAAATAGGCAGAGCCAATTAAGGAGTAGGGCAAAGAAATAGTCTCTCTGCCTGGACTCAGCATGGATAGCTCTGAAAAACAAGCAATCCAACTGCCTACCTTTATAAAAGGGCCTACCTTTTATAAACATTTAATCCAGCTTTCTTTAGGCCTTTGGGGTAGAGTAATTATGCCAATTTTTTAAAATCAGCTAGTCCTTTAAGCTTTTCATATGCCTTTTGTAAAGAGTCTTTTAAAAGAGGCAACAAAAGTATTGAAACCTTTTTAGAAGCACAACAACAGACATCCCTGGATTAGCCCAATTCGAGAGACCTCATTTCTAAGTGCACTTCTTCAAGTGCGGTATTGTTCATTTGGAATATTCCACTGTGGTTTTAAATCATCTTTAGGAAGATTCTGACAGTTTTGTAAGCGTTTGCTGCTTCCAGGGACTCATATTTGTCCATGTAAATGTAGGCATAGCTGGAAGGTGGAGTATATTCAGCTCTTCAGAAATTAAGGGTTTCATTTTTGCATTGAATCTTGCCTTTGGCTCTCAGATCCACTTGATCAACTTTGTCAGTGATTTTCCCTACTAAGCATGTAAGAAAAGAAACAAAGGTGTGATAGAAACAAAAATCCTGGAGTTTCCAAAACAAATTCCACCGCCCCCGCCCTCCGCCCCCCACAAGTTTGCCATTTACTGCCAGTTGCCGTCTGACCCAGTCAGACCAGGCTAGTTAATTCTTGGATCCAATCTGATCCTGGACCCAGTCCAGTTTCTGTCACAACTTCTGAATGCAGTTTGGATAAAAAATTTGCCCAAACTCAGATAGCTCAAAACACAAATCCGCGGGGCTTCAGAATCTGAGAGAGAATTTAGCAGTAATCCCCAGTTGTGAGAGAGCAATGGACACAGTGGGCTGGCGGGTACTGAAACTCCCTCTGCAAAACTTCTAACAGTGAGAAAATTATGGCAGTGAAAGAAATCTGATTTAACCACCCCGCATCTTGCCTGCACCTTTTAAACTGCCCTTCGTTATTCCTGGGCATGGGCCAATCTAATTTTGGGAGACATTTAGTTTATAGTTTAAATGATAATAGCTCTTCTCTAAAGCTCAACTACTTTTGTAAAGCTGATGAGAGACCACCAGGCTAAGAGGGTGGGAGGAGCCTGATTTCTGCTAAGGTGTAGACATAAATGGTTACCTGCCATTATTCTGGAGGTCACAAGACATGCAACTTCCCCAATTACTCCTGCAAATCACTTCACTATTGTAGAACCCATTATTGGCCTTTTCAGATGTCTTTTCAGGTTTTTGCTTGTCTGATGACTGATGGCTCCACCCAGACCTACCAACCACTCCCGCGGCCCCATCCAGAAGCGGCTCAGCGTGCATGAGGACCATCTCCAACATCCTTATGATTGTACCCCTAACCAACCAGGAGCAAGAACCTATTGCCTAGTCACCTCCCCTCTTTTTCCCCAACTATCATTGAAAGAGTCTGGATTCCAAATTTTCGGGGAGGAGGCTGATTTGGGTAATAATAAAACTCTCCACTCTTCTGTTCAGCCAGCTCTGCATGAATTAAGCTCTTTCTCTATTGCAATTTTCCTGTCTTGATAAATTGTCTCTATCTGGGCAGCGGGCAAAATGAACCCATAGGGTGGTCACAGTACCTTGTCGGGTCACTCGGTATTCCTGGAGGGTCACTGGAAGCGCTATGTGAATCCCACTTCTGATATTGTCAGTTTCTCTCCCCGACCGAGAGCTTAAGAGGATGAGTAACTCCTCACTTCTCACGCCCAGCCCCAAGGCTTGCGCAAGGCCGCTTGCCGTCAGCAGGGTGCGTGCGTGAGCAGGTGCGCCAGCAAGATAGCAGAAGCAGGAAGAGAGCGGCAGGAAAACCACCACCGCTGAAGACGGAGAAAGAAGTACCCCTGAAGATCGAGAAAGAGGCCATCCGGGTACAATGTTGCAGGTATGTCAGACCAGGACACTGCCTGTTTACAGGAGACTATAAAACCTTTGCGCGTCCTCACTTGGGGCTGACGCCATTTTAGGCCTCAGCTCGCCTGCACCCAGGGGCTCATTAAAACAGCATGTTAGGCTGGGCGCGCTGGTTCATGCCTGTAATCCCAGCACTTTGGGAGGCCGAGGCTGGCGGATCACGAGGTCAGGAGATGGAGACCATCCTGGCTAACACGGTGAAACCCCGTCTCTACTAAAAATACAAAAAATTAGCGGGGCGCGGTGGCGGGCGCCTGTGGTCCCAGCTACTCGGGAGGCTGAGGCAGGAGAATGGCGGGAACCCGGAAGGCGGAGCTTGCAGTGAGCTGGGATCCGGCCACTGCACTCCAGCCTGGGCTACAGAGCGAGACTCTGCCTCAAAAAAAAAAAAAAAAAAAAAAAAAAAAAAAAAAGGGAAACCCCCC